>NW_017159355.1:2225-9896 GCF_001652005.2 Ceratina calcarata
GGAATTCTTTACATTTTCTATACATACCATTTTCCTATAAATGCATAAAATCTGTATTAGTATAAACAGACTGTCGGTAGGTCTGGCATAAAAAAAAACAACAAATCATGCACTGAGCATATTTCAACATTTTCTTAATTGCATCAATGAAGCTATAAATCGCTCGAGTAAGCGTATGTATAAAAAATCGTTCGACGCGTTTGTCGACGTCGCAGTGGGAATGGGATCAAGGAAGAAGAACTAGAAGTATACATAAATCGTCGGCTGGTTGATTCAGCTTTCGGATATGTGTGTTGGATTGGGCGAAGGAAGGAGTTTCGGAGAGGGAAAAAGGAATCCCGGGACCAAGGACCCGGAGGAGACTCGCGGAGGAGGATACACGACAAGCTTCTGGCTTCGGAGTGGTCGCTTGTAAAACAACCGAGCGGTACCTTTCTGTCGCGCGGTTCGATCCCGTGGGATCCGGCTACCCGTTTATCGTCAGCCCAGCCCCGAAAGAATCGCGTGCTAAGGCCCGTGGGAAACGATACAAATATTTTAATAAACATTCCAGCCGACTCGTTCAACCTTCGAATAAAAAATAACCCGATCTATCAAGGCTGCAGATAAATATAATCGATCGTGAATCGATTACGACTGGCTCAGCGATATTCACCGTTATTTTTATTCCCCTTTCACTACGTCCTGTTCTTCCGTTAATACTGCGATTCGTATTTCGTAGAAAAAGTTGCCTCAATGTATTAGTGTAAACTAACTATCGATTTCATTTCATGACTTGCTAATTTAAAATGCAAATACTGGAACACTTCAGGTATCCTCTAATTTATAGTGATAGGAGATAAGCGTATATTCCAGATTATAGAATGTCAGATAAAGTAATGTGTGTCATAATATTCAGGGGATGTATTTTCAGTTTAAAAGTCTTTTGATCAGTCACTTTTTATCTAAGCCATGGAAATATGTGTTATTGTTTGAAACATGCTGAATATTTAAATATTCATCGATTCGACGTAAAGGATGTATCGGTACTGAGGAAACTTTATCTTTTTGCAGAGAACATCTCTCCTATGTCCATGAGGAACTTCCCCCCTTCGTTCTGGAAGCATCCCGGCGAGGTGTACGAGTATCCAACGGATCCATGGCATTCGCATTATTCACAGTATCACCACAGGTTAGCGTTCCAAACATTCTTCGTTTTATACTTAAGAAAATTTGTCCTAATCCTATTTCCTCGGTTATTTTCGAGGTACTCGCGCTCGAATTAATTAGTAGTTCCTTCGCATTCCTTAATAGTCGTAAATCTTATACGTCTTTTACCAATCGCGATTTCAAAAAATTTCTTAGATCAGTGCCTACGTTGGTTAACATTTTATTCACGTATTACCTGTCAGCTTGAAAGTATCCGATATCTCATAATCAGTTCTCTAGGTTTTATGCAATTTATAAGGAAATTGATTGTACAGGAACTATAAATGCTGTGTTTAATGCATGAAATTATTCAGGATATCAAAAGCTGTACTCATATTTCAGTCTTTAGAACACATTTTTTAATGTTTTACTTTGCATAAACATGCGCGGTCTATTCATAACTTATAATCATAATTTGCCATTAGATTGCGGATTTTTATGTAAAATAAAGTATTTATGGTAGCAGTTTAAAACAATTTTTCTTGACATTTAAATATTTCAATATACATTCTGCTTTTGATATTTTTTATATTTTTATACATAACAGTGTTTATATTTTTTGCATATTCAGTTTTCGTATAAAATCCGCAATATATTTATAATATTTTCTGTTCCGTTCTGCACGTTAATTCTCATTAACACGGTGCATAATTAGACGAATCCCAGTGGAGTATTTGATCGAATCGCTTCGCCATGTGGCGTGCTCCGTCTCAAATTCGGTCAAGCACACGCCTCACGAGTGAGTCGCATCGCATGAGATAAATCAGCAAAATTTGGGATTGGGGATTCGATTAACGACCGATAATGCAACTGATTCTTCACGCATTCTAAAAGTCCACCTCCAGCAGGCGCGACACGAATATCGTGGCGTGTACAAGACGTGGCAAGAGAAAGAATAGAATAAAAATATGAGAGAAAAATCACGAGAAATAGAGAAATGCTGTTAAGATTGTATGAGCCGTAGGATCTCTTAAGAAATGTGACAAAAAGTTATATCTGATATTTGAAGCGATTAACTTTTAGAAAAAATTTTCTACAGTGTCTTATTAATGTAGTAGCTAATATAATTGTCGAAGTTTCAGTGTTTCGTCATTGTTTTCATTTAAGGGTTCGTACAATCTTAAAGCGAGGAGGGTAGAACCAGAGCGGAGCGAAAGCAATGATGAGAAGGAGAAACGGAGAGAGAGAGACGGAGAGAGAGTGGCGGCAAAGAGAAAACGAGACGTGAAAAATACAGAAAACCGTCGGGAGCAGGTACCTCCGCTCGGGAGATCTTTAGCGCTGATCTCGCGTCGGTTGCCGTATAAATTACCAGTCTGTCACCGTTCTTGAGAAGAGGCACGATATCGGAGTGTCCTCTCTCTTTTTCTCTCTCTTTCTCTCTCTTTGATCCTCTCCCCTTTTTCTTTCTCCCCTTCTCATTTCCATGACTCTTTTTTTATCTCCTTTCACGCGTTCACCCCCGTTCTGTCTCGTACCAGCCGCCATCCCTTTGCACCCAGTAAATCGCTACAGGGCAATAAGTTTCCGTGACGATAGACGTCGAATACGATTTCCACGATCTGTTTTACAGGGTGCACGACTATCAACATCCGAACATGGCGGCGGTGACGAGTTACGGCGGTCTGCTCTTAGGCGCTGCGCGAGGTCTCGGCCCTCATGCGGCGCACCACGCGCACCCCGCGGCCTCCTACAAGGACTGGCCCTCGGCAACGCCGTCGCAGTCGCTCGTCGACGCTTCCACCGCACCCCCGTACCCGCACGGCCCCTACGCACCCCTCTCTGGTGAGTACATTCGCGAATCTTATTTCCAACCCCTTCGAGCCTCGACTTTCTCTGAAGGAAATGGCCTTCGGGAAGACCTTCGGTCTTCAGAAGATGAAAACAGTCAATGATCAAAATACGTAACATTGTATGATGCCTATGGGCTCTTCAGACTGATTAGGCAAGTTTTAAATCATTCATTGATGATTCCAAATGAATTCGTGACCTATGGTATGATAAATGTTCCAATTTCTACTTACTGTCTTTTATAATTTCATATGAAATTAGAAAGTGAAGAGATAGTGAGAAATTTTTGCCTGGTTCTGTCACGTAAAAATAGTGCAAAATATGAGTTCATACAGTTCGATTTTATATTCGTATGTACAATCAATTTATGTGATTATAACCAAATTATTCTGGTAAATCAGAGCAAAAATTGTCAAGAATTTACATGTCATAATTCTTTAAAGAATATGCTTCGTTATTCTTCCTACTTCATCCAGAAATGACTGGTCCGAAATTTTTCCTTCGTGTCTGTCGCCTCTTCTAATCTCCGCGCTGCGTTACAAACTTTCTTCTCTTGCACAATTCGACCGCGAGAATCAGGAAAGAAGAGGGCGGCCCTTTTTGCGTCGACGTAGCGTAGGCATCAGGTCTCAACGAAACATAGTAGAAGCGAAATGTTTTACGGCCGTGGCGTGGCTTTTTGTCGTCGGCATCGATGATTTCGGTGGGAGAGACGGCCAAGAAACGGACGGGTACCGGCGAGCGTGGCAACGCTATATCGGCCCCCATTAAGCTCTTATTAATTGCGAGCATCTGAGGGGCCGACCGACCTTTCTTGCGTTCTACCTGCGCGCCATTCCACCTCCAGGCTAGGCCGCGGCCGCCGCAAACGACGCTCGGCCTTCCAACTTTGATGTCGAGTCGATCCTCCGAGAGACGAGACGTATCATGTAAATCGCGGGTAAAAAGCCCCGCTCTGGCAACCCTTCGCTTCGCGTCCCACCGATCTCTAATGTACCTCTTTTTTCTCACGTGTTTTCGGCGCTGTCCGCTGTTGTACAACTCGTGTTGCTGGATAAATTGCTTAAGAATAGTGAGACCTGGGAATTAAATTCCATAACATATTTCGAGGGTAGTTCTCGATTTTAAATATTAGATCATATTTTAATAATATAAAATTAACCGTTGTTGTACAGCTCGTGTTGCTGGATAAATTGCTTAAGAATAGTGAGACCTGGGAATTAAATTCCATAACATATTTCGAGGGTAGTTCTCGATTTTAAATATTAGATCATATTTTAATAATATACAATTAATCGTTGTTGTACAGCTCGTGTTGCTGGATAAATTGCTTAAAAATAGGGAGACCTGGGAGGTAACTTTTATGATATACTTCGGGGGTAGTTTTCGATTTCCAATATAAGAACCTGCCTGAAAGTAAATGGCAGTTGAGGGGGTTAAGAAAAATTTGTATACAGGGTGAGTCTTGTAACACGAAGTCTTCGAATAACTCGTAAGCTATACGATAAAAATTTGCAAACGTTCCATAGCTTCCAGAGGAATACGTGCTGTGACCTCTGTTTTTTATTTTTTTCCCTCTTCATCGAAATATGAGATGAAAAGTCGTCATGTTACGAGATTCTACGTGTATTACTCTCTTTGGTATTCAAAACCAGAAATTTAACGATTGCTACCAGTTTACCGAAATTTCGACAAATTGAAGACGCGCGAGATGAGTGCGGGCGCAATGCGGTGACACGTTTGAGAGGAAATAACGTAAGTAACGCGGAGCTGGTGCACTCGGGGTGCAGTGGCAGCACGCCGTGAAAGCACCACGCCCATCGTGATTGCAGAGACCACACCCATCTGTCTGCACATCGCTGCTGCAACCAGCACGCCTTCCGTTTCACCCCGCGCGTCGCCGCGCGGCCTAGTCACGCGATCTCGTGCAACACGTCCGTAACTTTTATAATGCGTTTCTTAAGTAGTACGATCGAGAATTTCCGCGGCTCAGGTCGATCTCTGTTATTTATTATTATTAACCATAATTCCTGAGTGTGACCCTCGATAATAGAAGCATGGATCCAAAGGAAGAAAACCATCATTTATTTGTGGAATAATTTGCAATACTTTCTTAAACACGTGATACGTTCAATGATAGCATAGTGAGTTTGAATAGTGCAACTTTACAATTTCATACAATTTGTTTGGAGATGACAATAAACATTAATATTCACATAGATTAATTTATTCATGTGCGACGTTTTTATAATTAAACCATGAAACAGTGATCAATAAATTATTATAGGGATATTACTAAGTTTCCTCGGAAATGGAAGCTAGGAACTTTGATGGGTACTGCAGATGGATGCTGCAAAGGGGAGAAAGTGTTGTACCGTGGTCAGGTTCCATGTATGCTGAATTCAAGGGACGAAAATCGATACTAGGGCTTCACTTTAGCACTCCCATCTCTCTCTCTCTCTCTCTCTCTCTCTCTCTTTCTATGCCAAATGTACTAGTTCGATACTGTCATACGTCATTTCTCCCTCAGCAATAATTTGAAGACTTCAATTATTAGGAATAAGGTTTTTCTCTATTTCATTTCAATTCTCAACTTTTAAGCACCATATCTCATATCTAGAGTACCAGTCTTTCAATTCCCAGTCTAATTAATAGACTAGCAGACTCTTATCTAAACAGCCAGTTTTTAAGTTCCCAATAGGCTAGTAGTCTCATATTTATTAGACTGTTAGTCTAACTGGGAATTTTATTCATTTGTGGAATTAAGAATACGATTTTTCTCTACTTCACTTATTTTTACCAATTTTCAAGCAGTAAGCAATTAAGCATCATCTCATGTATGTAGAGTGTCAGTTTATAAATTTACACACAGACACACAGTCAACTAGATTAATCTACTCCAATCTCAGAAAAATTGAAAGAAAATATAATAAATGTCCCAGCGTCTGTTCACAATAAAATTTCTACTCACTGCCTTTTTTCTATAATTTTATATACAATCTTAAGCTAGTTAGTAAAAACTGTAATGTGAATAGAAATTGGGACATTTATTATATGTAATTTAAATTAAAAAATGAATCAACCTTTTGAGAAGTGCAGAAAATTTTATTGTCCTGAAGATATTTCGTGGAGACGGTATGGGGCCGAAAATTTAAGGCCGAGATTTAGTGCCAATTTAGGAAACGCTTGCATTCGCGCACACGCGGGTGCACGGGCCGGGCGCGGATTGAGAGTTGGTTCGCGGATCGGACCGACCAAACGAGTTTTCAAGAATTTACTCGCCGGAATGCCGGCAACGCTCACTATTCTAACTGGCGTGTGCTACCGTGAGGGACCCGGCGGCGCGCACACGGTCGCGCCCAGCACAGCACCGCTCCGCTTCCAAGTAGCCGCGAGCTCGTCGTCAAACATCGATTCTGGAAATTAATGAATAAATAAGGAAGGACTTGCGGCTCGTCCACTTTCATGGACCCAGTCGTATTCCGCGATTCGCACCGAAAAACGATGCCGTTGCCCCGATAGGGCCAGATTTTTCGGGAACTTCGTTAAATTGCTGTACGTGAAAAGCTTACAGGATTCGGGGAGTAATTGCAGTCTCATTTTTTATATCATTACTCAGTAGATTTTTGTCAGTAGCAAACTTTTACTTTCTCATATCATTAATTGATAAACAGGGTCCATTTATTTATTATTTATTAGCTCTTGCCTTTGGCTCAGTAATTAATAAATAGAATCTCATTCATTTTTTATTAGCTCTTGCATTTGGTTTTGGGTAGGCTTCCTCCTTTTACAATCTAACTTACAACTTATTGTTTAAAACTATGTCGCCTTCTTATTCTGTCTAAAAATCCCCAATAATAATCAGACTCTCAGCAAAAATAATTACTTTCTTAACGTAAATATCAAAAACTGCNCTATGTGAGTTACACGAGTGAAAATCAAATAACTATAAACGAGAGGTTGGTCCTTTGATCAACGTGACATTATGCAGCGAATTCCTATAATTGTTGCAAATAATGGTTGAAACACCGGGAATGCCACGATTGATCGTCAAATTATAATTACATAGTTTCCTCTGAAAGTGAATTTTTCAAAAATCGCGTGTGACTAATCTGTTTAAAATAGTCATTGATATTTCCCCGTCGTATTTAACATGAAATCGATACATTTTTTTTTGCCAAATGTATTTACCCTCGCTTTATCGAACACGTTTTCACCTTCATTCACTTGTAACGTTTTCAGTTAATCGTGCAATCTTACGTCCTTAATGAAACAAAAACTTTGAGCAGTCTCAATGAAGAAACTCCGCCGCTCACTTTGTACTCCCAGGCTGTAAGAAACCGCCGTCGAGATCGCAGCCTTTTTTCCATAGCCACTCGTGCACCGACCGGCGAATTGCATCCAGGAAACCTCAATCCTTCCCGCAGATTTCTCTTCCACGAATCGGCGATCGATTCTCCGAATCCGCTACTTACCACCGTGGGAATAGAAAACGTGCAATTACTATTATCTCAACAATACCGTCCTTGCACGCCTTCGAATCGCACTTCCGCCTAGCTTGTGTCAATTCTCAACCGAGCCTTCGTTCTCAAGAAAATAGAAAATAGTAGCTGATGTCTGTGTCGGAAAATATCAGGTTGAACAAGCCATAAATTCGTGTTGATGTATTATTAAAGAGCTTCGATATAGCAG
>NW_017159355.1:11699-13883 GCF_001652005.2 Ceratina calcarata
CGACTAGAGCACTCTGAATTCTGTCTTGAACTGAACATTAAATCTTTTCTTAATCCTCTGAGAAATAAAGATGCAGAATCGAAACCATATTTTGCAATATGAATCAATATTCAATTTTTTTGTTTGTACCCATTTTTGTCGCATTGTTCTCTACTTTTTCTAAGTATTCTACAATAGACTAAAGATTTATGTGTTAGTGTGATCGATTCTCCCATCACTACAAATATTGAGCAAAAAATATCTACAGGAGAATTCTCGTTGTGGCTGATCACGACAGACGCGAATGACTGAAGCTACTTCGCTCGTCGTCGATTCCCCTGACACCGTTTCGGGGTTTGTTGAACGTCCCGTTTGTATATTGAACGTCACTCCGGCCGGCTGTAATTTTATCGTGCGGGACGAGGACGGACGATGTCCTCGGATACTTAAATTCGCGGCACGTGGTACGCGGCACGGCCGATTAAGTTCGTATCTCTCGGTGCACACGTGTCAGCACGTGGATCTACCTGCTTCAAAGTCAGCTATACGTGTGCGTCCTGTTGCCATATCGGCGCACGCGCCCGGAAAGAATCGCGGGCGTGAGTACAAAAGATTCGATCCGTCGAGTGGCGAGGCCGATCTGGAGAACGCGAGGCACTATTTCGATAGAGGCTCGGTCAGTCGAAAAATGATGATTGACCCGTGA
This sequence comes from Ceratina calcarata, assembly GCF_001652005.2. Taxonomy (NCBI): domain Eukaryota; kingdom Metazoa; phylum Arthropoda; class Insecta; order Hymenoptera; family Apidae; genus Ceratina; species Ceratina calcarata. The sequence continues at coordinate 12,385 of NW_017159355.1, forward strand.
GAAGAAAGGGGAACAGGAAACTCAAACTTTCGGATTGCTGATAAGTAGATTTGTATGCATATAAAAGTATTCAGAATATGGGACAAAAAATCAAACTTACATATCATTCGGTGTTTCGAAGTAGTTTCAATCATTCGCGCTGTTTATCATTAAATATTGTAGTATGCATATTGCATATTCCCTAGTAAAAATATTGTTGGGTGACACCAAGTGTTGGTCAGTGATTGGCTAATAATTTTCAGTCATGATCTTCTGATGGACAACTGGGCAGAAATTTTAAATAGTCATTGGTCCTATTAGGACTGCTTTTAATATTTTAGAACATTAAAAGCAATATACTTTCATCACATTTATGTCTCTAATATTGCATAAAAATCTTTTAATAAGAATCAGAATTTTAAATCAAGGTACTTGAAAATTTGAATCAAGAATTACAATCAAGTTGCAAAATGAAGCATATAAATCTCTTAGATAGTTTTAATAAAATTATTTGCCACGTGAGCAGTCATATTAGAAGGGGAATAGAATTCGTTGACTTCGAAAGACGTTACCGAAGAGCAAACACAGTGATTAATTCTAAGTGAGGAAAGTGAAGAAGCCCCTGACCATAATCGTCGCGTAAATACTGGAGGGTGCTCCTATGGCCAGCGGGCAATATTGTCCGTGCCGTCTGACACACCATTTACCAGCGACGCCCCCGTTCAGGGGTTTTGTCCTAGCATATTGGCTTCGCATACTCGGCCATGAAAACGTTATAGGCACGTACGCGGCTCGCATAAATCGTCTTGACACTTATGGTACATTATTCGCCGCTCGGCCCTCGCTCCGTATCGAATTAGGATGCTCTCTCACGGAGATTATGATCGCACCGTAGAAGCAGGAAGACTAGAACTCAGGTATAATACTAGACTATTAGTTACATAGAATTGTCTAATAGTGGCTACTTAGGCAAGAGATTATTTTCGTATAAAGTTTTTACAAAATATTTATAAATACCATTTTGATTATTCATGAAATGAACGAAACGTAAACTGATATAAATTCTAATTAATGGTATATCGATAAAAATGTGTATCTCAATTTTCGAAAGTGAAGTAACTTTGATCAATGCCCGCTGCTAAATATTCTTTTGTTACGGGATGAATGAACGGAGGAGTGTTTCCGTTTGAAACCTCAGACGTATACAAACCGATGAATACAGAGTTACGGGCGAACGCACCTGTTATGAATGTTTCAGCATTCAATATCGCGATATCAAAGAGCGCAGCAAGACGGTACGAGGAGGAATTCCCTTCGGTCCTTTCGACAAAGAAACAACGCACAAAGTCGCGGCGGAAATTCGTAGCGAAACGCGTTCAACCCTGAGAATTTTGCAACTCCGTCTTTCGTGCTTCGCTGCGTATTTAATTATCCAAGCACTATGTCAGAAAATTACTGTTTTATAAATTACTGCATTAGAAAGAAGAGAAAATTATCTAACAATTAAATTAAATATAAAA
>NW_017159355.1:17323-23933 GCF_001652005.2 Ceratina calcarata
CTATTAAATAAGTGACTATATTTTTAATTCTTATGTCGAATGACGGAAAGTTCATAGCTATTTAAATATTAGACGCAGCTTTTTATTATGTCATAAAATTTTGGCAGAGATCTTACAGCTCATACGTAAATGTAACGTCTTAAATGACACGAGTGAACTGTTTAAAGGGTTGAGAAGGTCCGATGATCCCGGGATTTGTTTAAGAGATACGTCGAATTGTCATAAACCTCTCAATTACAAATTGTTCTCGAAAGGATGCACGGACGGGCAACGAAGTCGAGGACCAACGATGATCTGCAGGGTCACTCAGTCACGCAGGGATATACGAAGATCGAAGATACGCTCGAAACGTGCATGCGTGCAACCGTAGTAAAGAACATGAGATCTTAACTGGTCGATCTCGTGACATATTCCGTTGGTCACCGTCCGCCCGTCCGTCCGTCCGTCCGTCCGTACGTACGTTCCGTTCGACCGTTCCGTTCCCTTGCCTCGGTTTGTCCGTCCGTGTCGCTCAGCGGGTGCCATCACCAGTTCTGCACCCTCGCATCCGTCAAAACGTTGACTCTTCTTTTATTACGCGGCCGGCCGCGTTATAAATTTCGATGAACGATGAGCCGACCGGTCGAACTAGAGAAAAAGGCTCCGTGCCTATCGTCTCGAGTAACCAATTACTCGTCCGGTGCGTGAAAATTCTGTACCGCATTAATGGTTCGACTATAATCCACGATTGCTAACCATTGTAAATACTGAAATCTTTGACGTTAAATTAATCGTTTGTTCATCTTCTCTGTTTCAGGTTTCGAGTCGCAGGTTCAAGATTCCAAAGACCTATACTGGTTCTAGAATCGAGCCGCGGAGTCTCGTGGTCCAAATTAAATCGTAACATCCCCTTGGTTGGCGCATCCGCGGGAGGACGAGGATGCGCGGTTAAAAACCGCGGGCAGCGTTCGGTCGAACGGCTGACGGAGCTGCTCGAACGGGCGTAGCGACCAAATGGCGAACGGGATTCCCGTGGAACGTTGTCGAGACGGGCGAGCGTGGCCGCGTACGAGGGCGAAACGTGATATTAGCGTGTTAGAGGATGATCCAGCCGTCGGTGTTCCCCGCGAAGTGAGAAGAAGGAACTTTTGTTATACGGCCGGGCGAACGAGCATTCGTTGAAACCGCGCCGCGCCGCGTGCTCGAGCGGAGTGTAAATAGTGTTACCTAATTTACTTTAAGGATCTACTATTAGCGTACGACTCAGTTAGTGTTTAGAGGAATAATTTGCGCGCACTATTACTACCTTCATAGTGACTGACGATTGTATGTCCGACCGGCCGCTGGAACAACGGAGCCTCTAGTTCGTATAGAATGTAGGGGATTTAGGCCAACGAAAGGCAAATTGTTTCGATTTTCCAAATAATTACAGGAGCGAGACTGTAGGAACTTCGACCTCGGTCGAGGCGCTCCTCTCACGAAGTGTACGTCCTCTTGGCTGTCAGGGATAATTAAAAGAAATCTATGTTCCTTGAATAATATCATCGATCTGTAGAGTGTATTTTCATTTCCCGAATATTTCTGAACGACATCGACTTACGTTCGTACGCGTTGCGTAACTTATTGAAGGAAAATAGACGCCGAAGAGGAGGAGACATTGACGGACTAATTATTTAGCGAAATCGGCCGCAACTTTAAGTGAAATATTTATTGACCAATGATCTTGCCATATATATATTATAAATATATATATACACTATTATTATTGTATCATAACACATCGGGCGCTGCAGAAAGTTCTGAAATCTCTCCAAATCGACAAATTAAATGATAGTTATCACCCGAATTGTCACTATTATTCTTTACACCCTTTCCCCATAGGGTAATCGATGACAAACACAAACACTTTTTTTGTGCACGCAGAAACGTGATTAACCAGCGAATTATTCTACTAAGCGCTTTCATCCATCGCGTATTCATCTCATGTTATCTTCATCATAGGTGTTAAATAAATGATACATTAATATTACGTTGTTGCATTTCTCAAGTTTCACCCAATAATACATTCTTTCATAAATCACCCAAAAGACGTACTTCCTTATTACATGAAGAGAAACCTTTTGTTTGTTAACAAAAATCTGAAGAACGATTTAAGTATTTACAATGAAATTGGAGCAGTAACGTTCGTAAAACGAACAACATTATTATGAATAATTACTTTGTTGAGAAAGAATTAAAATTGATTGTTAATATTTCTCTAAGACCTCGAAGAAAGTTGCCTTACAAAGCATCATTTTCATCAGAAGTCTAGAGTTCATTTGATAATCTAAATCATGCTAGGAATTCATCGTTTCACTCTTAATTTCCATGGTCCAGCTAGTCATCATGTACGCGATTAAATTAGATAATAATTTTAATTACGTGCATGAGATTACAAGTGGATTCCTCGAATTGGATTTTTCAACTTCAACTCTCCTAATCATTTTCTGGCCGAAGAACCTGAGAAACGCGCGATATCCTGTTCGCGTGGGCCGTGATTATGTTAATGACGTCGGAGATTAGAGATAAGCGCGGAACTGGAGTATGTCTGGTTGAGAAAATAGAATTTTATGCTTTTGCGGTTCGTTACGCCGCTACCGGTTAATTACACACCGGCGGATTTAGTGACTTCGCTCACGCCGGAAAGTTAATCGAGCACGTAATAAGAGGAAATAATGGGGAATTTAATCTTCCGGAATTCTACGCGGTACTTTTGCTTTCGTCTGCGTCTCAAGTGCTCTTATTGCACTTAATGTCATTCGTTGTTCAGATTGGCTTAAGAATATGCTCTTCATACCACATCTATTATATCACGATATAAAAATACTTATTTAGTGACAATTTCCAAGAACTCGTTCATTATTATCAGTAAATATTAATCGAGATTCTAACTTATTAAGCTAACAAGTCAAAAAAGGCTAGACTTAATTGAAGTTACAAATCGACGGAACATTTGGAATAATAAAGTGTGCGGTTAAACATGTGCTAGAATCGATAGACGATTTCCTTTACACGTGCGCCGTTCCCTACCGTCGTGAACGTTAACGAGATGAGAAAATGAGCAATTAACTTCGTCACCTAGGGGGAACGATCTGTCCGGGATTCGGAGGATCGTCTTTATCACGTGTAAAACACGTGTAGCCTGATTAGCCGTGCCACGAATGGAAATGGAGCGCGAGCCCGTGCACCGAAATTTTAACGAGATTGTCCGAGATATTTTCAGAAACAACGTCCTGTGGTCTTAAGAATTATTAGTAAGATTTATGAAAGATACTAGATAAAGACGTTTCAATCACTTTCTCAATAGAAACATTAATTATCTATGTATAACAATTTTTTATATAATCTTTTTTAGGAATACAACAATTTCGTAGAGGAAACTTTCATTCAAAGGAAGTCGATCTTCTCTTAACTCAACCTGATCCTTCATGTAACTGCATTCGCATGCAGCTCGTTTAATCGTTCCCACGCGAGCAGTCTGCCATTCCGTAATTTCGATAAACTGAAAGCGATCAAAGAGTTTCTGTTCGCACCGGTCCGACCTGGATACATCCATCCGCGGAATAATTCATTAATTGCTCGAGACAGTTGCCCGGTATGCGTCGATAAGTGGAAACAACAAAATCCACTTATCCTGTCGCGTAGAGGAAAGATCCGCGGCGTACCATTTCGATACTTTTCACGACTCGGCTCGGCGGCGATAATTCATCCCGTCACCGATAATTACCCCGTTTCGTAACGCGGTCCGAGCGAGGACGAGCGGAGCGCACCGCGCACGGGACGGCGTACATCTGGATGCGGCTCATAATCTCCCGATCGACGTGGATTCCAATAAACGGTAGCCGCTAGTAAATCTACCGAATAATAAAATAAATCGTTGGACGTCGTGAAGGGGCTAGTTCCGATCTACGGATAAGGGGAAAGCGAAAGATATATCGGCGGGGGAGGGACCAGGCCCGGGGGGTGGGGGAGGTAAGGGGAAGTTAGAATGGGAAATGATGAGATTTATTGCGTTGACCGAGGTGTTCCATCTTGTTTTAATTACCGAGGTCGCGTTGCTCGCCTCGGCCTTTGTGTCCCTTGGTTCACGTCGTTGTTCGTTCCACGTTTCCCCTCTCGCTTCTTCCTTCTTTTTTCTCTGCCGTTCGTTTCGTTGGACCGTGGACAGCAGCCGGAGAGATTAAAGGCGCAAGGTTACGTTTGACCGCGGTTCCTTGCTACGTGGACCCCTCGGCTTCCCTCGAACACCGATTTGAACTGGTACTCGGATGCTATCGGTTTGTTCTTTATAAAATACGCCTGTTACCTCCGGCCTGTGTTTCTTTAATTATGCTGAATTAATTATCAGAGGGAAACCCGAAGTACTGAACTCTATTCGAAAATAATAGTTATTTTTTATTATGTAAGTCTGAATATCCTCTGTCATAGGATTCTGTAAATAGTGTACATAAGATTCCATTTAACGATAACTCGTAGCACATTTTACATTCATATAATTATTTATACCATTACTAAATTTGTATTATAAGAGACTGCAAAATTTTATCAATTTATAGGAAAATTGTATGTACAGAAAATATAAAAAATTCATTCAATTCTTAAGGACAGGAATTATCAAAAGTAAAATACTTTCTCTGTTCGAAAATATGATGTACATTTATAAGAAAATCTTAAATTATCTAGAGTTTCGGAAGCAACTGAAATACTTATTATGTTGACAGGAGAGGGAAATTCCTATAAAATTCCTCATATAAATAAGGCAAAACCTCGACGTGAGGATCGATCAGCATAAAAGTGTATATGTTCAGAAGAAGCGTTCAACAAGGCTAAATTTCACTTTAACTAAATTTGGATTGCACTAAAATAATTTGTATTAATTATATTGTGATAATAAAATGAATTTAATATTTTCTTGTAAATATTTTCGGACGGAAGGAGTACATATCTGATGATTTTTAATAAATACTAAAGAAATTCCTATTTAGATTTCATTTTCTACATTGACATTACAAATGATTTATTTTGTATAAATATCTAAAGTCTGATAATGGGCATTATCATTATTGTACAGCTAACTGCATAAACTCTTATGATTATAATCACACGCTGAGCCATTAGCACGTACGAAATCCATCTAAATAATTTGAAGCTTCTGGGCACACGTGTGTCGCAATGGGCATGCAGTTTTTTCGCAGTTTCTCATGCATGCGTTCAATCGTGGTGTTCCGCTGTGCGTCGGAACGTCGACGGTGTCCCATACGAGGATCGCCGTTTCCGATGTCTGAACCGATGGATTCCACGGGCACAGGCGAACGGCTGTGCTCGGGCCGAACTGCATTTCGTCAGGCGAACAGCGGATAGGCCATCGCACCGTGAACATAAATCAGTCTGTTCCGTTTCTTCTGTTGCGCTGTATGATTTGTGTGTTTGGTTACGCAATCGTGCATATGCTCTGGCTAGACGTGGAAAAACCGAGAGCAGGAAACCACGTGAGAGCCACGTGAGAGCCAACACTACACAGCGGCTGACTTTCATATTCTCCTTTATCTTTACAAATTGTATTCATCGGTGAATGATTGAATGATTTCTGGAGAAGTATTCAATATCTGAAAAAATTCACACTCTTTTTAGCTTAAAATAGACACTGGTAGAACTATCTCACTCTGGAGGGCATTAAACAATTTATAACGAAACCGTCGTACACTTGTACGCGAATCGCCCCTCGATTCACGGTAATTAAATACCGAGTATCGTCCCCTTCTTGCAAGTGGCACCCTCGCGAAGGGGATACTATAGGAGCCGTAGGGTCAGGTTATTGATATTGCACCAGGGGAACAAATGATCCAACCGTGAATATGAATATTAATATTACTTCGGTAATCGCCAGTCCAATGCGTCGCACCCCAACATTTGTCACCATTGTAAACGATACCTGCAATAATCGAATCATAACGCTTCTCTGGGCTTCAACAATTGTCTAACAAGACATAATTGTTCGCTATTGAAGACAAATTATCAAATATCGAAATTTAATTAAATCCTTTCACTTGCTTCAGCATCATTTTCACTGTTCCTCAGTTTTATTAAATGAACTTGTAAACAGTGAAAGGGTTTGTTTCATCTGATGGTTTCAAAGCGTTTATCGGATATGAAATAAATCATAAACAAGGGGTGAAAGACCTCGGCTCGCTGTCAGGGCGCATAACTTCGCGGTCGGATCGCCATCGTGGATTATTATCAAAGGATGAAGGAGGCTCGAAAAGGTAGATCGGAAAGATCCGAACGTGAGCACCGATCGAATCCTATCGATCTCGATGACATAGTGACGCCGTGCTCGACAAAGACCTAAAAAACGTCTAGGCATGCCGACGGAAATATTTCGGCGGTGTCACCTCAGAGAGATACCTATCCTCCTTCCTTCCTTTTGTTCCTCATGCTTGTTCGTCTTCCATTAAACATCCGCCTTATTCGTTTCGAAACTGCTCTACGATCACAACTGAATCATTATTAAAATCCGCATTCCTGCCACATTATAATTTGCAATTTCTTATGTAATTTACAATTAACTTATTAATAATGAGTATTATTATTT
>NW_017159355.1:24987-36568 GCF_001652005.2 Ceratina calcarata
GTTTTAAACATTATTTGTACAAAAGTAGATGAATATTTGGTTGATAAGACAGTTGTTATCAGTACAAGTTTCATGGTGACGAAGCTTATAAATTGACTTCGTTCGCTGTTGGAAGTTTCCCTCGATCGCCGTTCCGTCAGCCATCGTGGACGTTTCTCGTGGTCATCTACCTGCACACGGTTCGCCTTTCCTTCGGCACCGGAGGCATCTCTGCCCTCGTGTTCCCACGGGCTCGAACCTTTGACGTACGATGTCCCGGGTACGCGGTACACGACGTCCTCCCGTTCCCGATATCGTAGCCAGCCCCTCCCGCGTCCGCGCCTTCCTTTTTTTATCCCCCATCGCGGTTCTCCGTTCTCTTTTTCTTCTCATGCAACTCGCAGAAAACCGGTAGCCTGCGCGGCGCGGCGGCCGCTTTTGAAAGAACCACGACTTCCGGATAGACGCATCGGGACTCTTCGTAGAACGAAGCCAATCGACAGGCGGAATCGTTTAGTAATATCTCAGGTATAATCAGTAGGTATTCACTATACACTACATATTTGTGGCTGGATATAAAATGTATGTGGTTCTTCATATATGTAGAACAATTGTTTACAATTCTATACATACTGAATTATACTTTCTCATCGAAATTCTAATTTTATGAGGAAGTAATAATGCAATAATTTGACAGTTTTAATTTAGGGAAACAATGAAAAGAAAATTTTCTCCGCGAAAATAGAATGTCTCCTTAATTCATTTTTGCAAATATGAGATTTAGCGTCGAGCCACAAATATTGTCTGTAATCTTTCTTAATCAACTGAGTTAGCGTAACGAATTGTCGTTGTTAATCTAATCTATGAATGCAATTATTAATTACTTATCAAAATAAAAATTAAATTATTTGTACATTGCCATATTCATGTTGTACTATTCTATGTTTACTACGGGCACTGAAAGGCTTCTGCACAAACGCCATTGATTACGATTTTCTTTTGGTACTGAAATTAAAAATCTGAAAATTGTCAATTGTCAATCAACCGGAGAAAATTCTCTTGAACGGGCAGCGTAATTTGTTTGTTTATGAATTGCCGGAACGCATTGGAATAGCGATTAACCGGGTGCAGTGGGTGCACGTGTTCGGCGTCGTCCCCCGCTGCTAGCATTTCAAGTCACGTCTCATTTGCGCCGTTCAATGGGTCTCGTCGAGGGTTGCGCCTTCGGCATTGAAATCCGCCACCCGAATAAGGACAGGTGCATCGTGATTCGTGAAAATCACGGTCACGGGTCGCGCTTCGTAATGGCCCGTTTTTACGTTCCACGGCCACCGTGATTTGCATGAATTATTGCCTGTATCTTAATTCTACAGGTTCGCTCTAGTTCACGTTCGTAGAATGCTAAACAGGTTCAAGCGAAGTAACCTTGCGTATACAGCTTCGTTTTAAAAAAAGGTAGAACTCTCTTCCCATATCTAATCGATCCTGCTAAACAAGAAAAACCGGAAACATGGTTTTGGATTTTAATTACTCTCAATTCCTTCGATCTCGACCCTCGACTTAATCGTACATATAAACAGTCGAGAAAAACTCGAAAGGAAGCGAATGCCACACGGCATGGTCGCAACATATCGAGGCGGAAGCGTGAAATAATTGCGATACACATGTCCAGCGAGGAACGGGCGAGCGCGGCTCGGTTAATAAGTAGAGAGAAGCTGAAACGACGCGTTGCCGTGTTGAAAAGGCTGACACAATACGCCAATAGAATAAGGCGGAGCGAGCACGGCCGGGAACGTGTCTATTCGAGTAGTAGGTAGAGGTTCGGTTCTCTCCTCGTTCTCTCGCCGTGCGCCAAGAAGCCGGCAAGCGGCCGTGGAATGTCTTCATTAAAATACCCGAGCTCATCATTTATGCAGAGCAAAAACACAACGAGGCGAGCTTCGAGAACGAGATCGCCGCCCCGTCCCCGAACGCGCTCGTTCGGCTCCTACAGCTTTTCAGCTTTTTAATTTCCGCATTGTTTCCTAGCGAGACGCTCCGTGATTTAACCAGCGCGCCGCGCCGTTCCGGCTACCTGCTGCTGTTCGAAGCGTGAAAATTCACGCTGGACGAACCGTCCGATCGATCGTTGGGTTATTCTTGCTGCAAGTTGCTTACCTAACTGAGATTACGGGACACGGAGGGGTGAGAAATTCTTAAGGACTCTTCGCTCAAACTATTGGAAAATGCGCTGCTTAATATCATTATACCTTCTTTTAATATTGAAACATAGTGAATGTTCTATTTTTGTTTACCTCACAATTTCTACACACTTTCTTTCTATCTTCTTAAACCGATTAATAAAAATAGTGAATAAGAATTGGAACATTTTCTGTCCCTGTGGCTTTAAAAACGAATTCCGATGAATAATCAGCAAGGAATGGTCGTGCTAAACGTAAACTGATCGATCGCTTAAGGAACCGTTAAAATTCTCTACGTTTTCATCTGCATAATGTGCTACGTACCTGGCCGAGAATTGCAAATAGCCACGTAACGCTTCATCGGAAATTCCTGAATCGTTTATTGTCCCTCAAAAAAAGAACTCGTGTTACAGCACGAGGATCCGCTAAAATACAAGCAAGTGTCGCGTTTAATCGAACCGAAAGCGAAACTCGGTCCCCGGGTCTCGTTTTCGCATTGGTAATTAAGTAGAAAGTCGAAGCCGCGGGATCTCGTAAGCTTGTCGCGTTTGTCATCGCAGCATCAATCATGTGGACCGAATTCCGATGTCTTGTGAGCTGAATCGATATTACAAATCTCGAGTATGGAACTGCCGAATTCTTTTTATAGACTTCAATACCTGGATCAGTGCAATTTTCAAGTTGAACCTTTTAAGGGAACGGAATTTATTGCCCGTTCGACGTACACTTGATAACTCAATACTGACTTGATTTATTTTTTAACAGTGTAACGAGGTAAAATTTGCTTTCTTTCTATCTTTCTTTCTATCTTCGTGTTGCGTGTAGACATACAGGGTGTCACCTCTAAAAATGTGTGTGGTTGAAGAATCGTGCGTCGCGTTTTGAACACCGGGTATATTATAGAAGCACGTGACACACTGTAACTGATTAAATTAAATGTATTGCGTATAATAACGGACAGCACGTATAAAACGCAAACTCCTCGAACCAATCGTTTTTAACAATTTCGAGTTGCCGCTGGTTAACATTTTTGCTACAACCAGCGCGAGATTATCAAACTCAATTAATACTCGTTACCGCAACACATTCCACGCTCACGTTTACCCTCCCACGAGTCACTGCACCGAATACTCGAATCAGACATTTTTTCGCCGACGCATGGAATTCGAACGTGATCGCCCCAATCGCGTTTAATTATTCCGTTCAATTGCCTGGTGACGAGAAGCACTGTCTAATATTGATTTCTACCCAAACAACGCAACCAGCTCTTCTGAAATAAGCCACTAAAGCTGCCAGCGGAAGTGGAAGAAAATGACGACCCACTGAATAAAACTTTAGTATTTTTGCAGTACTTGATGTCCATATTTCACTAAAAATAGTCGTAGTAATTCGTATCGCGTTCCATATGAGAGAATTCATTTTACAAAAGGTTCAATCCTAGACAATCATGAGTCTTCGAGTCTCGATCGCAACTTTCTATCGCCCGAGTTGATGAAAATCGGCTGACGATTCCTGGACGTTGACTAAGCCAAAGAAGAATCCGTTGACCTTCATCTTCGCATGGACCCCACGCAAGCTGGCCGCCGCTCTCCCACGAGATGAATTTATGAGTGGGGAAATAGAGAGACAAGCGTCCGCGGGGAATATAGGTATACCGAATCGAAGAGGCGAGGCGACGCGACGCCTGTTCGGCTCTGTGTACCTGTTGTGTCGTTACATAAGGAAACGGCGTGTAGACGCGCGGCGCGGTGACGGCCTTGTATATGCGGCATCCGAGGGAGTCTCATAGGCGTAGATAAACGGCTAGATAATGCGCGACGCTGACAGAAAGTCTGCCCGTGGCTACCTGCTCCGCGGGACGCCTCGTGTGTTGCGGGACAGATCGTACCCCCGATGCGATCGTACCGTTCGTTCCTAGGCTCCGAGCCCGGACAATCATCGGTGAATTAGGGAGCATGATTCGAGCATTCCTCCCTGTCGCGCGATACGCCGCGTCGCGTCGGCTTGCGGTGGTTATGGATTTTCTGGTCCGCCACTGGCCAGGAGAGGGAGGATGCTTTCCACGACTCCCATCCTTTCTCTTTGTCTTTACATCAAGTTTTTCAAATAAGATTGCAGTCATTTATACTTCATGCTAAATGTGTCTGATATGATAATTATGTGCAGAGATTAAAGTCAGTAAATGTGCATGTAAACTTATGTAAAAAAGAGGAATTTTAATAAAAATTCTTGCTTACGAGTTAGATTTGCATTATAAATTAGTAGATGACATTAGTTTGTACTCACGTACACAGTTGGAAATTACGTATATTTCCTGCAACCCTGGCTGGTTTTCATATGCGTCTTATCTAATTCCTCGATCGTCGCAGGGTCGAGTTTTCGCCGAAGTTGAGAAACAATTGTACAATCCAAATGTCTGGAAACTCTTGACGAACGCAATGTCAGCCATCATGAAAGGTATACCTCGTCCATTGGCCAGCTGTCTAATATGCATACAATGTTACGAATACCGTATGTCCATCCGCGTGCGAAGCTTCAATGTCGCGATATCTCGGCACCCTCCGCTCGCGCGACGTTGATTTATCATTTTGGCGGGCAAAAGGAAGCGAAACGTCGCGAACCCTTATCTCTCTTCCTTTATCGATCGCCTTAGGGTTAATCTTAGTTCTCTTAACATTTTATTATAGAAAATTCATTTCTATCCAATGGAAACAAAAGAGGAATTAATTATAGGTGAATGAAAATCTATTTTATCTTTTTATTATTGAATCTTCTCATTTAACTAACAATTTAATTTAACCTCTGAAGAATTGTATTAGGAATTAGACTAGTTGTTCTGTAAAAGGCAGTACAGTGAAAGTATTCTCAGTATGAAAGCGATCGAAGCAATCGGGGATGATTCTGAATAGTTGAGATGTTTGTATGTAACGCTCCAGTTAAGTTGGAATCGGTTCGATATTTGTTTGCAAGGAAACAAGATCAAATAGAATTCAAATTAAACCATTGAAAGTAATACTTAAATAATTTATATATATACAATTAATAATACTTTGTATGTTTCTTACAATTATAAAATTTCATACATCTTTTTGCATGGCAATTCAAAACACATTTCGTAGGTTTATTTTACGTAAGGGAAGAACGGATTTCTCAAATTCATCGGCCCTTCGTCGTATTTGATTATATTCTATTAAACCGATACTCGGAATTTACGAGACAATTACAAGCTCGGTTTCGTTTGTGATCGTGACCAACCTGCGGCGCCGGCTCTGGTGAAAGAACGAGCAAGAGCCTGTATTGAGATCGTGGGTCGGCGCAAGGGACAGCAGGAAAGAAGTAAAGATTTTATCTCGCGCAGCTGATCACCACTCTTGCTTTGGTCGAGAGCCAAGGGAGCGTTTTACTTCTTTTTCTTTCCTTCCTTTATTCATCGCTCCCTCGGCGTCGAACGATTCTCGCGCGAGAAACGTCGTGAATTTGCATGCGATCAGTTATCGATTAACACGTTCGTTTCTACAGATACACGGACGCTTTTAGGTATTTTCTTACGCTGTACATTATGTGCACATAATTTATTTACTTATTTATTTATTATATATTTTTATAATATATTTATGATATATTTAGATTGAGAGGATTAAGACATAAACATATAAAAGAATACTCGTTGTGAGTAGTTAAGAGGAGGTCTTAGGTAAAGAATATGAACAATATAAAGAAAGATAAATTAAATTATTTTGTTTTTATTTTATATTCAGTTTATTTTGTCTATTGTTTAATAAATTTTAGAGGAATATAAGATCGATGGATAATGTAAAATGAATCGTTAGTATGTTAAGGTGGGGAGGAATGATTAAATATATTCAATATATAAACCAAGTCATTTTTTAACCAATAAAGCTAGAATTATTAAATACTACTTAACAAATCCTAACTAAAGGTAATAGAATTGTCTGTTAAATACATTCTCTTCTATATTTGATTACAAGATTGGAAGAGTTTCGTCCTCTTCAATACCTAAATCAAAAATAGTTCGGCAATCTGATATTAATTCTGTATATGTCGATCGAGGCGAGTTCGAAGCATATCATGCTTCAAACCGCGTTGGCTGCTTGTTAAGGTATCCGTGATCGAAAAACGAGAAGCCCGGGACGAGACGAGGAGGAACGGGCGGATAGAGGAACGACGTAGACGGAGGGTAGCGGGCAGGAAATCGGCCGGTCGTCTTCGTAGGCTGAACGGAACGGAATTCGGCGAGTGACACCACAAGTCGACGGAATTTCAGCATTGCATAGCCCGGGTGGCTCGCGGTCCACGGGGCTGCATCTCTTTCTCCCTAGCCACCGGACTCGATCGTCGCTTGTTACGCGCGTCGTCCTCGCGATCGGTTTCGTTTCTGTATGCGTGTTACATCGAGAGCCCGGATCGGGAGCCGGCCTCGGTGCCTCCCGATGGTCCAGTTCCCTTCAGTTGCATTCGCAGCGCAAGTAGCGTGCCGCGCGTGCTGATACTTCAGCTTCTGTTTGCGCTACTTCCACCGAGCGGGTATGCAATCATGCTCCTTTTCGCCCTTTCCTTCAAATTCAGCTATGTAAAATGTACATTCAATCACGTGTAACGTAAACTGTTTAAGAAACGAGGCGACAATATTTGCATAAATCATGTCAGAAATGTCGTTGACGTTATAATTCATTAAAAATTATTATCTATCAAAATTGTATTTTATTTTAACATAACATATTCATATTCCTCATTCGAAACCTTTTTCATATTATAAAACACAGAAGAGGTATTCACATGGCCTGTATTTCGTACGGAATGTGTGACGGCCAATTCTGCACAAATGTTTACCGACATTTTGTTTCCTCGCTTGGGAAACATTCCATTCGGAACGTTATCGGTATCAAACACTTTCAGAGGATCCGCGAGATGGTAATCAACGTGAAATAAATAACGGGTCATGTCTCGGCGCATTTGTACTTCTAACTAGTGTGACAATGTCGGGCACACCTTGCGCACTTTGATTCCTCGGCGTGGCTGCGGTCAGCTGCCGGAGGGCCTGTCGCCACCGTCTGTCAATCTTTCGCGTGGAACACGACAGCTCTGCGACGCACGGTAATCTACGATACTCTGAAACGCACCTGTGTCTGCCTCCGTGGCAACGCGAAAAGTTGATGGACCGAAGTCGAGCGCGGTAGCTTCATAAGGAGTCGGATAATTCCCCCGTGATCTGCTTAGACGCAACTAGACCGCTTTGAGAAAGTTTTGGGATCGTTCGGGTAATTAACAATGACGGCAGAACCGGTTGAAACTAGAGCGGTAATTATCAGGCAAAGTAGGTGTCGATGCACGACGCACAGTGTAGTTCGTAACGGCAATGAATTGCAGATGAAAGAATACGACATTCTTAATTAGGTTAATTATTGAACAGCTTTTAAGGTATCACGTATCTACATTTATAATTGTGTGAAAGTCGAGAACTCAGCAATGCCTTAAAGAGGCAGACTTCGAGTAGAATGTCAAACGATACCCACTAAATTGACCAAAAACAAGTATTTACCAAATAATCATACGTAACTCGTTAAATATCGAAGTTAGAAGGAAAACAACTTTTATTTCAAGCATTTTTCGCAATTTTGAAAAAAAAAAAAAATTTTCGTCAGTGTCAATACTTAATTGGATATTTCCTTCTATACTTTTTAGTACGTAGCNATTGTTCTTCCGACGTCTGATTTCTTTTTAATTATAGGAAATGCGTTTTTCTAAGGTACATAAACTTTTCGGATTGACTGTATAGCCAATATATCCTTAAATCAATTTTTTATTTGATTCTATGAGAAATAAACGTGTAGAATCGAATGGTTATATTTTGCATTATTTTTGCCTAGTTACGTTAGAAAAGTCACGTGATTAAGCCGCTTATAGTATCACGTATGTTATACATGATGTCAATTTATAATTGTGCGAATGTCAAAGACACAGCAATGCCTTAACGACTCCTCCCCTCTTCGTTTCAACATAACTTCACGCTTCCGTTGAACCTCGATCGTGCTGCTGAAATTCACGAGGAAGAAGAAGACTAGCTCAGTGGCAACTAATAAGACAGAATCGAATCGCAGGTTCTCGTACGATAGTCTCGTACGTGTCGATAGAGTTTTTCGCCGCGAGTCGCGGCCTTTCGATAGTGACTTGTGAGACAGTAAATCTCGGCGGGGATACGAGGAATCGGTGTCCGCGCGAGCACGAGTGAGAAATAGCTGGGATTACTGGTCCGATCGGTTCGATAGCAGGCGTCTTCGGCATCCGGTGACAAAAGCAAGAATTATTGCTCACTCCGGTGGGTTTGCGGGCTCCGGTCCGCCGCGGATGTACTAGGAAAACGCGGCGCAACCAGCGATTGCTTGTGAAATCAATATGGCGGCGGCCATCAATCGAGGTAATTGACAAGGTAATTGGCGCGGTTTCATACCTCGGCGTAGAGGCTCGCGCGATACGCAAAAAACCGACGCGGACGACGAAATAACGCATATAGGGAAAGTTGTCGCGGCGACTTCAGGACAGCCAGTGTCCTCCCCGTAGTCCTTCCTACTTTTTTGCACCGCGCTCTTTATGCCGCTTCTTGTCTCCTGCTCTGACATCCTGTTTCTTTACCCCATAATAAACAGTTTCTGGTAGTCACTTACAGTAAATCTCTGATACCAATTGGCCAGGTGTTTTAATGGCAACGTTGCTTTAAAAAAAAATTAATAGTAAAGACAGAAAATGAGCAGCAAAGTGGAGGATAAAATGGAGAAACTATGATAGAAGAAAAAGCATCTGCATTCTGAGAGACGTTCTAATCGGTAGAACACTGTAGTTGCTAAGAATTATGCCTGGGAGAAGCAATTTCACTTACACTGGAAGCCCCGGTTTCACAATGACTCGGGGACTGATCGTGAAAAGGAAAAGCGAGGATTTTTCTTGCGAGGCGGAGTTTGCGAACGGTCCCGGACCTACAGTCTCCCTAGTCACCCCGGAAGCGGGCTTTAATATCCGCTTATGACGGCTATGTTTCACGGTCTGAGACACCCACTCGGCCCCATTCCGCCCCATCAACCCCCATAGTGCGTTTAATTTACGTGTTTTCGCGAGTTATTCGTCCCCCACCCTCGGCCAACCCTCGTCCGAAGGGGTTCGGTCGCCATGGCGACGTCTAGCGTCCCGACACCCAATCGTTGGCCGCGTACGATGTCGGCGTCAGCCCTACGAAGCCCTGGAAAGACGATAATAATTGATGGCAAGAGAGCGCGCGCCAGGGGTCGAGGACAGGAAACGAGGGGCGCGGTGCGCGCATGAAACAGAGTTGGTGGTTTTCGTTCCGTCCTTCGCGAACCGATGGGGTGAGCGAAATCGGCACCCCTCGAGATTTCCGTTATTAAGCGGAACTACCCTCCGAGTTGGATTTCATTTAGTCAGGTAATCCAGGCCCTTCGAGAAATTTCCGAGTGTCGCCTTTTTCGTTTATTTGTTTATTCGGTTGGACGAGTTAATTGTTCTCTCTTGGCTCAAGTTGATACATCTTTCGATAAGGATTCACAATTAAAAAACATGATACATATTATGTAATTGTAATTGTTAAGACAAATATCTTCTATCCTAAAATTCAATAGTTAATATCACAGCTAATGCTGTTGTGATCTCCACAGACGAGTGATACCACATTTTGTACACGCTTTGAATTGACGAGTCAAGTAACAAAAAGTACTACAGTTATTCTGCTGAAAAATGTGATTTATTAACGTATAAGCGAATTGACAAAATATAATTTCATTAATTTCTATACAGAGTATCTCACTTCATTTTTACATTTGGTTCACGTTACTATTTCCAAATAATGATTATTGACATATATCAGGTGAATGCTTTCTTACAGAGAATGCAAATGCATTAAAAAAAATATATAATTCTATTTAATAGAATAATAGTTGACCCTCGTATAATGTTTGCACATCCACCTACACAGCCAAATTAACAATATCATAATATGCTACCCTCGATTCTAAAATTACTCTAATTTTTTTTCTACTTATTCTAAGAATGACGTAAACCACATGTCGAAATCAAGTAGGGCGCCTTGAACACGTACGTGTACGACTGATTTTGTAAATCTTCTGTAAAAGAGTTGTTGAGGTATTTAGTACATGAAGACTATAAAGTATAAAGAAATGCATATTTAATAGTACGTTCTTTTATCACGTTGTTCAACAATCACCAGATCCACAAAGAAGGCAGTTGAAGCTGTCGTCGTACATGAAGTCGCGAAGACTTTTTGAAGAGCCTCGACGTGTCGTTATCGTCCGTTCGCGAGCTTTTCTAGAGGTGCGAAAAAACGGCGCCGCGACGCCGACAATGAACGAGTGTCGCCGTCGCGTCGTGGTCGTTCGAGAAAATATAAAGTCGCCCGGATGACACGAGTCACGTCGAAAGCGTCGTGCATTCGGAATAACTATGGATCGCACATACAAATATTCGCATGGGAAACGTTAAAAGGATATACTATGTCTGTCTAACGCGCGTTGACCACATGGTTCGGTTTCGCGTTGTCAACGTGCATTCAATATGTATTTTGTCCTACTGTTTAAAATGTGGCCAGGTTCGCATAGTTAAAAAGCAGCAGTTATATGCATTCCGCCTGGCCTAATGTCGAAATTTTAAACGGTCCGAAAGCATGCTGCGTTGCGAAGCTCTTTTAATTTTATTCTTGTGCGTTGATAATTTATTGCTCAGGATTTTCTTTTTAGTTCTGGTTTAGTGGATTTAATTGCTGGTATTTATATGTATACATAAAAATTCTTGGATATAATCGTTTAGAATAAAATTGTACGAATCTTAAAAGAGTTCTTATTATTCTCAAGAAAGAGCAGAAGCTGCAATTATTATTCACAGCACAATTAATGACAATTAATAATAAGATTCTATCGTTCTACGATAATTTGTTGATAATCACTTCCTAAACACAAACAAGTTTCGACACTTTCGTGATGCCATAATTCTTTTAAGCAGTAATACTTATTTCTCTAATTTTCTTGCAGGTTGGATATTTTAAGAGAATCGATAACTACAGGAGTGGATCATTAGAGAACGTAATTACTAGTGCAAGAATTGGGTCAATTCGAGCGGAATAACGTGCACGGGAAGTTCTAGCATCATCAGGTCACATAATAGTGACGATGCGCCATTCAATTACGGCTTCATAAAGTGCGCGCATGACGGCCGGAAAAACGCTCCAAGGATCGTTAATTGCTTTCGCGACGGAACAGAGGATTAGATCGTTTTCTGTGCTCGCCTATGTTGGACTACTTCCGTAGATTTATTATAATTTACTATCGTGTTACTCTTTCCTGTTCAATTCGAAAATCAGTATAATAAAATGAACATAAAAA
>NW_017159355.1:37249-40522 GCF_001652005.2 Ceratina calcarata
AATATAATAAAATACACATTTACATCTGAGAACTATATTGTTTTATAATTTACCGTGTAAAAGATACTCGCATAAAAAAGAGACAGAGGAGTGTATAAAATATTCATTTATTAAAATAAAATGCAATGAAATAAATTAATCTATTCGCGTATTAATTAATTGAAATTCAATTTGGAACTCCGCGTGACTTTTGTATGGAATTAACTGAATTACGTGGGAATCCTGAATACTTCATTGAAGAATTCCTTTCGGCGTAGTACACACTCGCCGCTCTCATAATGCAATAACGTGGATGCAATTTCGTTCGCGCGCTACTTGACCTTCTTCCGCTGGAAATCCGCGATTGCCGCCTTCTTGGAAGCGGTCGCGGAAAAATGTGCTGTCATTGTTAAACGGAAACCCGGCAACGTAACCGGCATTCGCATGAGCGAACAGTACCAAACGCCTAGTTTACTTGAAGCTCGTATAAAGAAATGAGTCCACACCATGTAATATATAATAATTAATTTTGTTATAAATTCATAAAATCCGCAGTCTGTTAATCGCATTATAAAATTGATGCGGATGGTATTTTCAAAAGTATTACAAAGAAACTATAATTAATTAAATTATCAAATCGTTAAACTGCACAACTTTTTGTTTTAGTTTTCAGTTTGAGCCACGAGACGAGAGTTTCTGACTGCGTTGGAACAGTACGGGGCTCGTCGGTATCAAAAATCGGTGTGTCCAAGCATTCCGCGGGGTGCGGCGCGCGCGCGGTACCACCATCGTCGGGTCCGCACGAAATGGCGGCACCTTTGTAGGGCCCAGTCCGAGCGGTCATCGTCGAGGGTTTTTACCCTGCTGGAATCCACGAAACACTTTTACGTACGCGGTGAGCCCATTTCAGATGCAACTCGCGTTCCCGCCTGCTCCCTCGGAGCAGCCCTTCGTTGCTCTGCCCTCCCCTCCCACGCCCGAGCTTCCGAAGATCACTCGTCGATAAACCACTAATCTGCCTCCCCTCGCTGTTCGCGAAAGAGATCAATCTTGCAGTTTTTCTCGATCTCCCGGAGAATATCGACCACGGGACATACATATAAGTACCGTCCCAGGATAAAGAGGCAGAAGTGAGAGATGACTAAACAGGTTGTGGTATGAAAAGGTTCTGGAACGAATGACTATTGAATTAGACAATAATCTAAAGAATTTTGATTATTCCTATCAGTATACTCCGCAAGCATTTTTTATGAATCAATAATAGAAAATGATTGTGGATATTTACATTCCCTTCCATGTTATATTCCACTTGTTCTGAATACAGTCTGCTAAAAAAGATTCTGCGAGAATAAGGAAATGCATTTCAGCATCACGAGGATCACCGATGAGCCTCAAGATAAATGCGTCATTAATGATTACACACTTTGACTTGTCTGTTGTAAATAATATTTCACCCTTACATTTAATGCATAAGAGATTCGTGTTAGCCAGACGGGCAAGCTGTGTAAAATTAGCAAACTGGAATTCACCATGTTAAAAGAATGCTTGCTATTTTGAAGAAAGAGAGAGGAAGCTGCTTTTACTATTTATGTTAATAATAAGATACACTACTCAAAAAAATTATGCAGCCGAATGCACTTCCATACCATTTTACCATTTTAAATTTCCTAATGCCATAATTTCTTTGATTAGTATAATTTGCAATGAGTAAATACACTAAAATATACGAGAGTCTTTAAAACAGAGTACACGTTTTTTATCCGTTAAACAAATACGCACATTCACCGGACAAGTTTTCTCATCACGTGCCTCACTAGCCTTCGGTCTTTTCGGTTACTCCTCGTGGAATGTTCATTGAATTGATCCCGCGGTTTGTTTCCTGTCAAAAGAAGTCGCCCCGGCATCTAGATAAGGAGCAGGAAAACGCGTAAAGCCCGTGGTACGATTCGAACCGTGGCAGAACGAATCCGAAAGAGGCTTTCGACTTTAGGGATTTACAATGAAGCGAATTACGGACTGAGTACAGAGTTTAGGGCACAATAGCGAAAAAGGTTTATAGCTCGTAAAATGGTTGGTCGCTGCGCACCTCTTCGGGACTGCGAGCTGACCGCACGCGGCATCCTGGGAATCTGTTCATTCATTTCACATTAAACCGAGCCGAACTTTATAGCCGACTAAAGTCAACGGCAACAATGTCGTTAAGATACTCGAAATAACGGATTTATCGTGGCGCCAGTCACCTTTCCCAAAATCCCTCGGGAATCTTGTCTTTTTAACACTTGACTACAAAAGGTATGCTTGTCGTTCGAACCTTTAATACTTTCAACGTAGGTGGCACGAGATGATACTAAAAAATAATTTCATGTCAATTCAATCCTGATTTCTCTTCATTTCCTAAAGTACGTTTTGTTTAATCTTGTTTTGAGTAAATATTAATTTAATTGCTGTAGAAATATCTACTCAATTATGTTTGCTCTTTATCAATTGAAAACGCTTGAAACCGTGGAGGAGCAATTCAGTTTTTGGATGAATGACGTGGAAAATAACTCGTAACCGTGTGCCGTGTAGCTTTGAAAAGTTTTAATAACTCGACCGGTTAATTGCCTCCGCGTTAATATTTGCCAGGCATTTACCGAATTCATCGGTAGAATAAATTTGAAATCCCACGGATTTCAGCCTTTCTAATAATTCGCATCGATGGCTTACGTTTTAATGGACATCGTATACTAGCTTTATTAGAAACGATTTTTGCAATTTCTAACAGTATTGCCATTCAGTGCTGTATTTCACTACGTTCGGATGAAAACTTACAAACGTTGGACAGTCGAGTCGGCGCAATCAAAGGGCGAGCCTGCTGACGGCACACGGGATTATTGGAGTTTATTATCAAGGAAAAACATGGACACGTATGTCGGCAGGGAAAATCGAAGCGGCGGCAGCGGTGGCTAGCAGCGCGAGAGGAATTGTCAGGACGTTTAGCACGGAATGCGCCAATCAATCGACACATACTGCGAACCTTCACAATTCTCGCGAGACCAGCTTTTTTCGACGATAGACTGGAACGAGGACCGTTAATTTCAATCGTTTCATACAACATTAGAAGATAGAATTGTTTCATAAATCTTTTCACGTGTCACAATAAAATAAAACCGTCTTATCTGTTGTCAAGTCTATTACATATTAGAGAGACAATTATTAGGGATGGGGTCAAGTTCAATATGTACTCTTGGTTTTAGCATGCTTCCTTTTTCTATCCATGACATTTCTTGTTACTAAAAAATACTAATTCTGGAA
>NW_017159355.1:42269-47481 GCF_001652005.2 Ceratina calcarata
GGTACAATATTCATAAAAGTTTCGAATCTATTTCACTAGAATTTGAATACCCTTGCAAGTGTTACTTTCCCTTATCAAAGTACTTGTGAAAGGTTCGAAATTATCTGACATAGGCTAGATTACACTTAGAAGTTCTGTTTCTATTTATCGAAATACTTTTGGAGAGTTCGAATTTAATCAAAGTTAGAACCCGTTTGCAAGGTACGTGATACCATCGTTAATAATTATATGCAGTTATCGTGATTTAACTGTCTAAGAGTGATATTGATGTAACGACTCTCTACTTGTTTTTGAGAGAACAATTGAAGCATCAGAACCAAGGAACAAGAGGGATGAGCTTTTACACGTGTTCGAAAGATCTCCAAGTACGCTCATGTGTTCGTTAACTGCTGGGATGAGGTACCTATAGGTGACACGTGCTACGAAAATACACGGCTTAAAGAGCGCGAGAGGGAAGCGGCGAGATAAAATTAGAAGTAGAGAAAAGCGGCGCGTCGAGACGTTTGTTTTACGGTCCCGCCCGGTTCCATGACATTCGTAGCAATTTTTCTTTCCACGTCCACTTACGCCACGGTGGAACGCTCCAATTCGGTGAACAGGAGGGTCGCACCGGTTCCGGGGAACCCGTAAATTAATAATTTCAAACACGAAACGTTATAACCAACAAAATGTGTTATAATTGCATCGATACAAATTAACAATATGATTTCAACGAATGAATAAAAGTGATTAAATTTCCGTATATAATTGACCTCTCTTCATGATTAAATCAGTTTATAAAAAGAGATACGTTTTACAAAGAATGACCAAGTTTTCATTTAATTAATTAATTTTATTATTTAAATCACGTTCCAATGGAATTAATAGAAAACACTGAATGTAATAAATGATACGAACAATATTCTTTACGAATGCAACAAGAATACGGCGAATTGTCTGTTGGGTCCAGTTATATTGCTCGTGCAACTCATTTAGCGAACACGAAGTCTCTTGTACAGTGTCTCTTTGTATTTACTTTTTCCGAGGGAAAACGAACGCCTCCGAATGAGTTATCGAGGTTTCACCCCGAGCCTACTCAATTATCTTAATGAGCAGAAACGCCAATAGCGCGCCACGCTTACGAGGGTACGTCTTATTTTTAAACTTATTCTCGCGTTGACGAATTTGCGGACAGTTCACGCCCCTTCGTGAAGACTGTCAATAAGAAAAATTCCCTCTCGGAGATTTATAGAACGCTAAATCTTAATTAAACTACAAGAATTGAAACGAGGAATTTCTTAGCTTCGCACGTGCATCGAGCGTAAAATTATTATAAAACTTTTACTTTTTGTAAGAAGAAGATAATAGCAAAGAAAGTTGTAACGTTCTGAAGCCTTACTTAATTGTTAGACGTGAGATAATCATCGTCTTATTGGAATACAATGCAGTAGATTAAAGGATAAGCGAAGGAATTTGAATTATTTTTAGTTGAAGCGAGTTGGATAAAAATTCAGGCACAATGTACTTGAAAGAATGCACGGCTCCTTTATGACAGACACGGGGGCAAATATTCCATTAAAACGACGTTTATCTTCGTAACGGTATCCGCAATAATCGTGCACACGTAATACACTATCTATTCCATGTATGCCTGTTTAATAGCTTCTGTTTATAATTTTTGTTTAAATACGCATAAATTATCGTTCTGCTTCATTTACGTTCCCGAAAATGATTGAATGATTAAATGGGATAAATACGAAAATCCTCCTAAATAGTACAAAAATGTGTCAGTCCTATCTGCGGTTCATGAAAGGCTTTATCAGACACAAGGAACAAGCTCAAAATTTTGAGACTAAATTTCTTTATAGACTAACCAGTGTTTTATAAGGAGTAAGTAGAACATCATTCTTTCGCAAGTTTTACTTTACTGATTCCGTAATGATTGTGATAATATACCCTATTTAAAATGTAATAAATGATACGAACAATATTCTTTACGAATGCAACAAGAATACGGCGAATTGTCTGTTGGGTCCAGTTATATTGCTCGTGCAACTCATTTAGCGAACACGAAGTCTCTTGTACAGTGTCTCTTTGTATTTACTTTTTCCGAGGGAAAACGAACGCCTCCGAATGAGTTATCGAGGTTTCACCCCGAGCCTACTCAATTATCTTAATGAGCAGAAACGCCAATAGCGCGCCACGCTTACGAGGGTACGTCTTATTTTTAAACTTATTCTCGCGTTGACGAATTTGCGGACAGTTCACGCCCCTTCGTGAAGACTGTCAATAAGAAAAATTCCCTCTCGGAGATTTATAGAACGCTAAATCTTAATTAAACTACAAGAATTGAAACGAGGAATTTCTTAGCTTCGCACGTGCATCGAGCGTAAAATTATTATAAAACTTTTACTTTTTGTAAGAAGAAGATAATAGCAAAGAAAGTTGTAACGTTCTGAAGCCTTACTTAATTGTTAGACGTGAGATAATCATCGTCTTATTGGAATACAATGCAGTAGATTAAAGGATAAGCGAAGGAATTTGAATTATTTTTAGTTGAAGCGAGTTGGATAAAAATTCAGGCACAATGTACTTGAAAGAATGCACGGCTCCTTTATGACAGACACGGGGGCAAATATTCCATTAAAACGACGTTTATCTTCGTAACGGTATCCGCAATAATCGTGCACACGTAATACACTATCTATTCCATGTATGCCTGTTTAATAGCTTCTGTTTATAATTTTTGTTTAAATACGCATAAATTATCGTTCTGCTTCATTTACGTTCCCGAAAATGATTGAATGATTAAATGGGATAAATACGAAAATCCTCCTAAATAGTACAAAAATGTGTCAGTCCTATCTGCGGTTCATGAAAGGCTTTATCAGACACAAGGAACAAGCTCAAAATTTTGAGACTAAATTTCTTTATAGACTAACCAGTGTTTTATAAGGAGTAAGTAGAACATCATTCTTTCGCAAGTTTTACTTTACTGATTCCGTAATGATTGTGATAATATACCCTATTTAGTCTTCGCAAAATTAAAACGAAATATATGTTATAGAAATATCAAATTTTATAAAATGTTAGCCTGTGAGGTTCTGAACGTTATATTAGATCATGCAATCTATTACTTCCCATTATTATTATTAGTTTCCCATCGGTGTATAGATTGCAAGCATTCTTTTCGAATAAATGTAGTAAAAAAAATTAAGGTAACTATTAATAATAAGGAATAATAAGGGTGAGAAGAGAGAGGGAAATCTGCAGGGCTCGGCGTCGTTCCGTTAAGATTCCGCGGGCGAAAAACTATTTTTGTTAATCATGTGCGTACCACAAAAGCACCCTTTCCGGTTATCTTAGATTCCTCGACGAGCCACCCATCAAAATGATAGACTTCTCCCATGAAAGAGAGTCGAGCCGCGGCCGCGTCGGTGCGTTTATTTTCGTACTCTACTTTCCCCGCGACGAGCGGATAATAAGCAAAGATTCCAGACTGAAAAGGTGGAGAAAAGCATCGACGCTGGGTTTGTACATGGTGTTTCAGGTAAGGCGCCACTTATCAGACGTCTGGGGTCGATAAGGCAGAAATTGTCCATCGATTGCGACGTTGCCGGGTTGGTTTGGGGCACTCTGACGTCAAACGAGGTGGGGGGTTGGTTACATGGAAGCTCAAATATTCGGTGACGGTGGTGCGTAGACGAGGGTGCAAAAAAAATAACGGTGTCGCGTGAATGTGAGCTTCGACGGGCCTAGTGGACACGTGTGTTTGTGCCATGTGTTCGTCTCAGGTCACGGTGACGAATACGGAAGTCGCACGGTCCAGGAGCGAACGCCTCGCGACGTATCTACGTCGCAATTACGCAATGACCAGCCACTATGTAGTATACTACGCGTGAGGATCGTCTGCGACTATATTTAAAAAACTCCGTTCGAAAAGCTCCTCTCTCGATGGTTGATCGTGAATGAACAAGTACGTTCGATGTCTTCTAATTCCTGAAGGAGGTACCTGAGGCCGGGAACCAACCCTGGGGTTGCGACACTCGGTCTGATTTTCACTGGGCTATTCCACTGTGTTCAAGGTTACCAGCATGAGCTTTTGGACCCGCAGACGATTTCGTATCACGCCGCTACGCGCGTTGGCAGCTTTCGTCCTTATGGTCATGTTGTTCTGGTATAGCCTCAGTCGGCAAGAAATACCGCGGCAACCGTGTAGCGTACCGGAGGAATTCACGGAGAAACTACACGACCTTGCCTACAGGTCCGTACTGATCGGTCTGACTAGTAAACGTCGGATGGCACATTCTACTTAACGTACGAGCAAGTGCACGACCGGTGTACACGAATATTCGAGCAGTTCGAAATTCAAACTGAACAGAGATGCGGTTTTCCATCCGAAAACTCTGCAAAATCGAATAAATCGAAAAAACCAAACTATTTGAAAGAAATGAGTAACTCGAAAGAAATCGATCTAAATACATTTCAAAAAGGCACCAAAAATAATTCGAACTGCTCAGATTCGTTTGAGCCACTCGATTCGGCTTAGCAAATAAATATTTTTACCATTGCCCACAATTATTCATACAATTCCCTACTTCACATTCATCATAATTTTCTTTAACACGAAATCTTCTATAAGAACTAAAAGAAAATAAATTTGTATTGCCACATTGTTAAAATACAATATTAATGTCTGCACTAAATTCGAATGTGAAAAATAGAAATATAATATATTAATCTAAAAACATTGTCTATAGATTTAGTGGTAAATTATCAAGGGACAAACTATTAAATTCATCTTCAAAAGTAATCCTCAAACTTTCACTGGGCACAGTTTCTCTGATGACGATCCTAATACCAATTTCACCAGCCATCGTACATTAAACTTCTGTCGTTTTTTTCAATTAGGGCACATTTGGTGCTAGCCAAACTGAGCACGGTGCACTTCTTGTGTCTTGGCGGGCTTTGGGGTCAAGTTCGGATCGGTCGTGCTTTGCCCTGGGCACGTAAGGTCGAGCTTTGTATGGTGGACACGCTTAGAGACGATGTTCTGATAACAAATGCGTTCCGCGAAGTTGAACTCAGTGCTACGTATCTGCATGCGGCCGGTGTTTATCGTATCCAAGAGTACGACGTCGTCGGGGAAGATGCGCCTACGGTGGAAGTTGTGGTGTTTGAGGAAGACGCTGTGGTAAGTCATTTAATATCTCACTATTGTATATGTATAACG
>NW_017159355.1:48659-51759 GCF_001652005.2 Ceratina calcarata
ATTCTATTCATACTGTATTTTATTATTTCTGTCTTATTACAGACGCAAATGGTAAGGAGAGTCGGTTGGACTAGAAGGATGCTGCCTCCGGATTGCGAATTCTCTCCGAGCCTGCAGTGCTTCCCGCCTCAGCTCGTGATTCCACCCTTGCCGGTGAAACAGTTCGGTGGTCGACCGATGCCAGTCCCTAGGGAAGGCATCGAGTTGCAGAAGTATCATTATCCGAACAATTGGTGGCTGGAAGTAAAGCCAACCGACTGCACCGAGCTTCAAGAGACGAGCGCGTAGTAGTCGCTTCCGTTGTAGACACAATTGTTCGCAACCCTGTGTCCAATTTATCATGTGGACAGTAAAGTATACTCTGGAACTGCTAGAACGCAGGACGTGATACGAAACTCGCATTATCACTGCTCGATTCTATTCCAAAAATCTTTTAATCATTCACGTTAGTAATAAATGATTCAGTGTTTCGGGCGGGGAATTAAAAGGACTGAATCGAAGCTGTGAGACGTTTTCTATAGTAAGTTGTTAACTGTTTGAAATAGAAAGAGAGGTAATGGCTTCGGGACGCAGTGATGAGTTTCGCAGGAGCTACTCTTAAGGGCTATAAAGAAGTCTTGTTGAGTTTATGATTGGTTGAAAAATCGTAAATAAAACGCGACGCGTATGTATGCAACTAGTCGATATTTTTAAAAGGCTTTCTGTTCTTCCAGCTATTTATAGATAATTTATTCAGATTCGTAAATAGTTGCGCGCCCTGACGAGATTCCAGTTATTACATGGATGATCTTCTCTAAGAAAGTGAAAGTTGCTTCAAAGAAAGTAGGAAGTGTTCACTGATCGTTATACTTTAATTTGACTCTTATACAAACTCAAAGCTTGTATTGGAATTAATATTTTGTAGTAGAAAGATGTTGTAGAAAGATGAAATACTTTTCTGAATAACATGCTAGAGATTAATGTAAGACACGATGAAAGCGATTATCAACGTGGCTGGATTGTACGCGAAAAATCGAATTCTAATGTGAACTAAGACTAATGAAAGTTATGCAACCATGAACTAGGTAAACTTGTTCCTTTTAAGAGTCTGAGTACTTATGAAAGTCTTCGTACAGTTTACGTGGCAAAGATATTTACAATTCAGTGGGATGTATTAGAGACAAGTCTGATAATATTAACCCTTTGCACTTTATTATTTATTCTGATCTGTTCTAATTTGGAAAATCTATCCACCTTAATACATTCATACTATCTACATAAAATGACACGATTTTATTCAGTCTGACATCAGATTCTATGATAAACTCTAGAGGATTCGAACATCATTATTTGAGTTTTTACATATTGCATGAAAGCACAGTATATATTATGTATGTTCGTAATTTATCGTCTTCATACATTTACGTCACGATTGACACATGATATATTATCACGAAAAATCGTCAGATCGTTATCGATGTGTCAAATGTGCAAGGGGTTAAATTTACGATAAATCATACGTAACCAGAACCGTAGTAAGAATTCCAGCTGATTTTTATTATCTCATTTCAACCTACACTCTTATTCATGCTAGTCGCCTAATAAGTATTTGTTTGTGATATAAAAACTAATTTATATATAATTACCAGTCGTTCATAAATTACATTAAGTGGAAATAATGAATAGTTCATTTATTTAAAGTTATAACTGTTACTCTGTGCATTTCACTTAAACGATACTTACACAGCTAATTTAATGACTACTACTCCTTAGTAATTACTATTTTAATTTGAAACGTCAAGAGATACTGATAGACCATTGAAATGCTTCCTTCAAAGCTTTAACAGTACAATTATTTATACACGTATTTATACCGCTTTTTATACAGGATACCAACGAGAACGTGCGTTTTCTCATTTTTCAAATCTCTATAACGTTCATCCGAACATGATGTCCCATTATGAAATTAATCATACTATCGTGATCCGATCGATTTTTTAACTCAATTGTACGATCGTTTCGACAATAATTCTCATCGATTTTAATTGCGACGGCACCAACGGAAGCAGAAAAACCGGCGACAGCTGCTGTCGATGGTTTTTCTGTTTTTTTGCCATACTTCTTTTCAATTAGTATCTACCAGCGCACTGATTGAATTCCAGTGCTGTGAAAAACTAGCGCAACTGTTGAATGCCGGCAGAACAGTTCGTATTCCCTGAAAGTGATGAACTCCAGTTTCTGTAGTTTCCCTTTGTTTTTTCTGGAGTCTGTCTAAACAATTTTTATAACGAATGTAAATATACATATCCCGAAATATTTATTTTCCTCTTCAAAATCTATTTCTTTATCCAACGAGAAAATTCAGTTAAATATTTTCAGACCATTTGCACGAAGACAAAATCAATGCGAATGATTATAAAAAAATTTTGATGAAATTTGTCAAATCTATGATGTACTTCGCTTAACTTTAAATCATCGATCAACTTCGTATTTTTATGCCAAGTATGCATTTCGTTCGAATTAACTATACGTACCACTTGACATATTTCACACGAATGCACGCGTTTGTACGTAACGTATGTACTTTGTATGTAAGTAAATGAGCGATTTAAATTATCGTAGTTGTCTCTTAAACGTGGTTAAATAAAACGTGTAAAACAAAAGAGTTGTTAACTTTTCATCTGACATTATCACGTCTGTCCAGTACAAAATTTATTATTATATTTAGCAATTAAAAATTGAATGATTTTAATCATGTACGTCACTATTGCACGTGTTTGTTGTGTACAAGAAAGTTCGTTTGCCATGCGCAGGCGGTTTCAGCTCCGCAAGATTCTCCTAAGCATTTTTATAGCTGTCCTCATTTGTTCTCCTCTCCAGAAGAAAGCAATCTCTCTCTGCCCACTTACTTTCTACACGGTTTGAAACTGTCCCCCGTAACTTCAGTGCAACGTTCAAATTAGGATTTTTAGAACAAACTGCCTCATCGTTCCTTTACTACGGCCCGGTGGAAAATACGAAGGCAGTCGACATAATCTCGTCTCATACCCTAATTCTCCTTAGCGTCTTTCAGCCCTGTTTTATTTTCCATCGAACGCGCTCTTTTTTTTCTCTCGTATCC
>NW_017159355.1:53491-65443 GCF_001652005.2 Ceratina calcarata
CTTATCAATTATAATAATACTTTAATGCTATTAATATACATGTGTATGTAATTAAAAACTGCTGTAACGCACAGAGATTAGTATAACGCTTTTTGGATTTCCCTACGGGAATATGGTATGTTTAATTCTCCGGGGCCCATCAAACTTTTTGGCACCGGCGTCGTCCTAGTTCCGGCTGATCCTTTTATTATCCGCGTGCAGTTTCTCGGTATTAAAGTCGGTCTTCGTAAAATCGCGAAGGCGGGAGCAGATACCGGAAATGAAAACGGTTCTCTTCGACTCAGGCTTATCCTGTTTCATCCGTTAGAACGACGCTGCAGCATGCAGCGGGGCTTTTACCAGGATAATAATTTGGCGAGGCGAGCTTAAATAATCAATCGCCGACTAGAAGGAGCAGGAAATGATGCTTTGAAGGAGGAAAAACTACTTCACTCGAGGAAACGTTTAAATCCTTGTCGGATATTCAGGCTTTCAGGATGTAAGATGAAAAATATAATTTCGCTTAATAGTTCGAATTGTCAATTGAAACGTACTTATTAAGTTAACGGATTCCGAAGTTCATTTGCGAACGTTCTGCCTCACACTCTACCAACGAGACAATAGAAAATTGTTAACAATGGGATCCTCGGTGACAATAAACTGTTGAATGGGCAACTCGCAATGATGGATTGAACAATGGAAAGCTACCTTTAATGGAAGATTCTGCATAACGATTCAGTTATGCAAACACGAAGAAATTACAGATTCTCATCTCTTCACATATCTCACACTCTTCGCATCAACTTTCGTTTCAACCTATTAGTGTGAATCTCACAGTCATCTTGAGAATTTCTGATTCCCAATGCAACAATCAATTTAAAAAGGAGAAATGGAAAAAATAGAAATTACAGAATAGTTTTCAGTTCCACCTGACTGGGTAGACTAGACGAGATAACTGGGTCTACCAGAAAAAAAAGTTTTCCGTGTATCGTTTCATTAACGGAGACGGAGGCTATAATTCTCGGCCGTGTCGCTAGAGATTTAGTGCAGATAAAAAAGGGACTTCCTCGGCGACGGAAGATAGTCGTGTCCTAGTAAAATTTTCTCTCACGGTCAGAGTGGGACGAAATATAAAAGAGAGTTTAAGAGACACGGACTTTCAAGTCGTGTGAACATTGCACCGTTAACGGTATCATCGACAACTGTCATCGACAGTTGAACATACAAGTGCATGATTATAATTCCGATTTGGAATATTGTGAATTATGTGAATTTTGAAAGTGATCAAGTGCTGTAATTGTGCTATCGACTTATGCTACTGAGCATCTTAAACGAGCCAATGAAAAAATAAGTCATTGGATAAAGTGTGAAATTATAGGATTTGGGACATGAATATACTTGCACGTGTGAGTATTATAATTTATTATATAGAATTTTATTCAACATTTTATTTAAATCCCTTCATTTTACAACGTAATTTGATGTCACATAATAAAGTAGTCTAACAATTATTTACAATTTCGATTCGATTATACTGTTTCTAAAATTTTCATTGTGTCTATTTCAAAATGGAGAACAAAATGGAACTCCTGGCATTGTGGGATTTACAAAGACCATTCAGAAAACGAATGGAAGGAATGAAGAGCATGGGAAGAATATCTTCCAATTATGTACACGTACCCACACGCGTATCTCTATCCCCTGTCCTTTTCATCATGTCACATGTCTCCGGAGTATATATCACGAAGCACCGATTCCTCTCGGACCTGATACCATCGGCTTATCATACCACATTGTTACGACACTGTTTGATTTCGAAATAGATACGCGCATCAAAGATTATCGATATTTCACCTGAAGTCACTGTTCGCAAGCTTCGTTCTGATAGCGAAACGGAAGAGTTACGACACTCGATATATCACATCATTTTAAAGAGATAGAACCATCGTCTATCGAAAGACGATAAGCAATGTCTTCAAAACCTAATGATGCATGTTTAAAGAGTAATAAATCATTCTACAATTTTCATGTAATTATAGGTAATAAAAAGTAATGAACCTATCGTAAATAGTAACTTTTACTTCTAATGAACTGCGATTAGAAATCAGGTGACGAATTGCTTGCATAATAGCATTATAAATTAAACATCAGGATACTAGAAATTCTTGTTAACTATTTTCTCAAACTAAAATTCATGCACTTGCATGCAACCCTTTCGTTCGATCATCTTCTCAAGTCATTTTCAATAATTTTAATCTTATTTACCTCTTCACTAGCACTGTCTTCTAGTTATACTTATCGCGTCGCTGCTGGAGATCGTTGAAATCGGTGACGCTTACAAAGCGATCAGGCCGTACAAGTACTATCAACGCAGGCCATTGCGGCGACCTCGGTGGTACGCAGGTCACAAATCATCGAAGTTCTACCATTCTAAGAGGATACCGCCGGGAGACCATTATTCCGGTAGACCGAGTTATTACAGGTGCAGACTATTATATTCCGCGATATGAAACTTAGCCGAAAACCACCGTTAGAATTACTCTAATTTAAATACATTAACATTAACTTCTATACACAATCGCATATACTTCAGATGATACTTCCTGTTCTCGTGTTATCACATACCATGCAATTTCGTTTCCCTTTCAATGTTAACATAATTTTTTTAAATTTATACTACGAATCATTCATATTCGTTACTTTTAACTATAAAAATTATACAATTAATGATCGTAATAATTTTTGTTATTAATCAGTCTTTGAACCATGAGTCATATTTTTCAAAAGAGTAAACCTCTTTGGCAGTATAACGTTATAGACTAAATGTTATGCAAAACAAGGGGAGAGAGAAAGGGGAACGGAGACAGGAGAGTAGAAATTTTGATTTTAGCGTTAAATTTAATTACAAGATCGCGCTAGTGGCTTTCAAATTGATTTAAATTCAACTCGACTCGGAACAGCTCGTTTTTGGTAATTGGATCGAAAACCGGACCACGTTTAGTACAATGTATACCAACAGGATTTATATTATAACTCGCAGTTAACAAGTAAAATCGTTACGAAAATTAAGCGATGCAGAAAATTGAAATTACAGATATGGTCCAGGGGCGACGAGAGACGATTCTGATGATCGCGTTGAAAGTAATCCATATACTATAGTCATACAATTACCGAAAGCTGAAAAGAAATACGAGCATAATTATATGAAAAGAAAGAGAAAGTACGGAAGTATATCCATGCCTACGTACAACAGTGAAGATTATATTGATGACGAGGATGATTTTGAATCAAGGACGGTTAACGTTAATAATAAAAAAGTGCAGATAAAGGTAAGTGACATTATGTTTGATCGAAAGATATGAAATGAAGCGAGAAAGTTCCCTTTTTAAAGAATTGAAATTTGTATACTATTTAGTTATGGTTATATCATGCTTGGAATCGTAGGCATATGCAATGTCCTATTAAACAATGTTTGGTAACAACGTGCTTCGAAATTTCATTTATTCAAGAAATTCCTTTCACGTATACGTGACACAATAACGCGCATGATGAACTGAATTTAAATTAAATTGTAATGCATTCTCAGCTAACGGAACAGACATACCGCAACGTAATCCGAAATTCCACTGCCGAATTGCAATTATGCAATTTCGTGTAGATGTATTAACATGATGAAAGGATCTACAGCGAACGCAATGCAGCTACCAATAGTTGATAATAATTATGCGTTCATTGGATTGTAGGGCATAACACGAATAATTCGATTAAGTGATAATTTATTCAATGAATAATTTCGTCCCGTTTACATTTTGTCATTGTAACATTAGCAATTATAATGTGAACCTATTTTATATTTATAACCTTGTATATTTTGTTAGTGTTTTTAACGTTGTAGATGAGCAAGGGAGAAAGTCCAAAATTGCACATTCAAATATCGAGATCGGACAGCGACAAAAGCATACGAATTATGGATATATCGAATACTAGCGCACTGCCAGAAATGTATAATGAGAATTCAAGAATGCACCAACCGACAATCCAAAACTGGACTTCTGCAAGATTTAAGAATAATTTCCAGAATCAATATCAACCATTTTAGACTTCTAGAAGCAGTATCTAATGAATACTAAAATAATATTTAAATCGTTTTTGTAAAGAGTTATTAAAATAAAATTGTGTTTTCTAAAGATTGTCTTTTACATTTATTTACAATGAACTTTATTTATTTCCTTTGAGATCTGAAGGTAACATTTGGTACCATGTGCTTTATATCTTCTAGTAGATATGTATTTATGCACCACTCGTCCATTGATTTTTGTCAACGAAACATATTGAAAGGATTCAACTTATTTTACTGCATTGTGTATTCTGTTATTGTTTCAGCTGACAATAAAATTATCTGGGTTGCGAAAAACAACGAACGAAATTTGTTTTGAGTTCAGCTCTTATCTTCGATTGTTCATCAGTTAATAGCTACCAAATGAATAATACATATAAAGAGTAGAACGGGTTTGATTAAACAGTACTATCGATTCTTTCGTCATACTGCTTTTTCCATTGAGCATTGTTTTAAAAAAAGGGGAACAAAAACGCGATCCTTGTTTGATTAAACGCTGCTTTGTCTTGCATCAGAAAAAAAAGGCTTTGACAATGAACGAGGGAAAAATAGAAATAGCACAGTGCTATGGCAAACGACCACAAAACGCAATGAACACATTTAATTGAAATGTATTATAAGATACTTTATCAAAAGTTTTATACTAACATGTTATTAATAATTTCTATTTTTTTAAATTAATAAATCGTTTTCAGTAGTTTTATTTTTAAACAATATACATTACATTTTACCATCGTAGCTTCACTAAAATTATACTTCTTAAATTTTTACTGTACATTCTCATCTGCTAGTAAAAAGCAACACCGTAGTGGTGTGTTCAATAAAAAAGTTCCTTTCTGTTCCTTTTTTTTTTTTAATTCGTACGTCTAGTAGAAAAGACTTTTCATTGCAATATTGACTTGTATAGAAGACAAAGCTCTTTAATTTTCCCATTTCACAGAATGCCTGGAATGAACAGGAACAGGTTTGAATGTACAAAGAGCAAGAGAAATATTTATTTTGAATCTGTTAATTTTCCTTATATATTTGATAAACGAAATTCATTAATCAATGTATTACAAAAATAATTATTTAAAATGAATCTGTTTCTAACAATGAGACCAAGGAAAACAAATTGGTTGAAGGTATACACGTCACAACATTAACGGCTGATCTCTCCTACTTTCCCATTCCTATTCTTCCTCGCTCTTATTCGTCGAAATAGATGCGCCAGTCGTTCTCGCAACTGAATCTAATACCAACGATCGGGCACTCGAGTCTCGAGAAATCGTTCTCGAGTGGCCCGGACGATGAAGAAACAGCAAATATTGTTTCGTACCAGGCGGGCCACGAGTCACGTCGCATCCCTCGTCTCTCGTTCCGCTTTCCTTCCGGCTCGAGTGTCCTCGCTCATCCACTTCGTTGTACCGCCGGCTACAAGGAACGAAAAGGGCTGCGAGATGAAACGATAGGGGTAGCAAAAGCAACGACGGAGTGGCGGGAAACACAATAGAGAGAAGTGACAGATTTTTAGGGATCGTTGCGAAGACATTTCCAGCCAGTATCTAAATGTACTTTTTATTTCTAACATAACAGTCAACGAACATGTCGCAATAATAAATAATTGTAATAATATACAGTGCTATTTTTGTCATTCGCCATTGTTTAGTTTCCTTTTTTCCCTTCGTTTTATATCCTTGTTCTCGTGCATTCTCTCGTGCGAGAACTCCCCGTCTGTTCTAACTCGACCTTTTTCGTTTGTGTTCCCATTAACTTAGCATACTGCGCGCTCGCCGTTCCACCGACAGCGCTGAACACAACGCCGACGAAGACGCTCTCTACGTTACAGGACCGCTACGTTTCGTCGGAAAATAAGATTTTGTTGCGGAGGAAGTACTTTTCAGAAGATCCCTTTACGACATGGAATTCTGACGTAAAGAAGGGACAAATCTTGTTAGAAACGGATCTGACTAGAAATTGAAGCAAAGAGTAAACTAATGATCGTATAGATCGGAGTTTGTTCCTTCTTTTAAAAAGTACACACGAAAATAAAATGATTTCTTTTGTTGTAAAATCGTAAAATAATATGTAATTATTTTTATCAAAGACGAGACGTGTTATAATTGTAATGACAAGCTTCTCTTTTATTGTGATCGACACAGTACGGTCAATGCGTCTGCTTGTTGTTAATACTGATAATAAACAATTAAAATCGAGCTGATTGCACCGAAGCGAAATGAATTTTATAATTCAAAGGGTCCAGTCCGACGTTGTTAATAAAATTTCCTTGTTTCGTGTGGATAATTGAAAGCGAAATTTTAACACGATTGCGAAGCTGTCGTAACGATGATATGATTAACAAATTGCATAAATTAGATAATTTATAGAAATGAAAGTTGATTAGTATTTCATCACGAATTAAGAACGAATGAAATTGTTTAAGAATAGAGATTTCACATTGAATAATAAGGGTAATTTTAACAAAACATTGACTCAAGAAACGTTCTGGGTTCGGCTCGTTCTCGCGTAAACCCTTTTCATCGCGTTCTGTAATCATTCTCATCGATTCACGCCAATCTCTTTAGGAATATTCATCGCGGAAACGGTGATAATCGAAAATCGATCAGGGACGTCGACGTCGGTGAACAAAGCACACAAAGGATGAACTAAGACCTGACACTTGATACGCATTATCGATGCCTTCTTGTTGCCCCCGACTGAGATTAAAACAACTGTTCTCGCCGCGAATAGTTGCGGCTGCTTCTATCTTGCCTCTGTAAAATCACTTTGTCACGTGAAAGCAGACTATGATTCCACCCTCCTCCCAACCACCAAAGCGTTCGATCAACTGAAACTTCGACTTTGTATTTTCACACAAAGTGAATGTACAAAGAACTGTTTATATTATTTCAAGAATTGCTACGGTTCAATTATAGTGAAGCAAAAATCACGACAAGCTGAACTGAACTACGAAACGTATAATTCGACAGTTTCAAACGCTTTGCGCGGCTCGTTTCACCGATTCTCTAATCACTCGGCTGGGGGGAAAAACCGAGATCGGTTCCGAGCGTTAATTACATTCAAAACGTATTGCGCGGAAGCAGGTATTATCGGTGAAACAATTAACGGTTCGACACGCGTGCCATGAATTAGCTAGCCGACTGTTCCGATTCGCATTATGCGCGACATACTGTGCAATCGGTTTGCAGACGTCGAAAATATCGAGCGTACGTACAGGAACAAAACGAGAGAGAGAGAAAAAAAAAAAAAACTGTTTGGCAAATACGTTCGGTTCGGGTCTTCATTCGTATGTAAATAACTCGGTCTAAAATCAAGCCAGACGTTCGCCGCTCAGCTGGTTTCATGCCAATATCGACGAGATCCGTGGAACCA
This sequence comes from Ceratina calcarata, assembly GCF_001652005.2. Classification (NCBI taxonomy): domain Eukaryota; kingdom Metazoa; phylum Arthropoda; class Insecta; order Hymenoptera; family Apidae; genus Ceratina; species Ceratina calcarata. The sequence continues at coordinate 60,960 of NW_017159355.1, forward strand.
GGACACGTGAAACGCGTATCCCGCCGCGCTCTGACGATCCCTCATTACGCGACGTCATAATTCCAGAATATCCAAATACCTGACATTGTCTCTCCCGAAAGTGTCGTACTGGGCGATTATTATTTTCACGGTGAAAGATCAAAGTGTCTCTTTTGGAAGCGAGCGAGTAGAGAGCACGCGCGTGATAATTGAAAGAGAATATAGCTACAAAGTAACAATGAAGTTTCGTCGAAGATCGTTTCAACTCGTACGATAATTAATCTTCGCTTTTCTTTACGCGGTTCCACTGAATGCGAATCGGCCGCGAGAGAATATAGAGCAGAACAGCGAATATAATTAATATACGTATATGAAAGAGATGATGGATATCGCGTACTGCTGGAACGTGTATTCTCCTCTGAGAGTTCTACTGAAAGAAAACGTGTAAACAGTGAATAAAGTGTTCCCTGAAATGAATGTACCATCGGTATTAAGAGGAATGGGATATTAGATGTTATCGTGATAAATGGAACATCAATTTCGTTTGACGTCATTCGAACATAGACTCTCGTGCAGCATTCATGAAATGATAATCGTGTATAGAATTTTAAAACAGTGTAATTATTTATCCCCTTATTTCGTATACAAAGGAAAGACAATGAAATCTGAAATTAGAAACTTAATTCTAATGATCTAGTGTACACGTTTTTTATTAATATAATACTCACTCGATTTGGACAAAACATAGAAAAATCTAATGACTTTTACATCGGAAAGTAATTTATATTATATAATACAGTAAGTAATATTGATATCAAATAATGTAAAGTGTTACAAATTGTATTTCTTTCTCCGAATTATTCTCATTCCCATTTATATGAAAATATGACGCAAATTAACACCGTTGAATAGTAGAATTATAGTGGAAGCACACGCCGACTCGGAGCGATGTCCGTCTGACTAGTACAGTCCGCTACTACTGATACTATCAAGATCGACCGTCTCGGTAACTGCGGTCAATATTAACTCTTTGACTGGCGATATCTGTTGAATAAATCGTCTGATACTTTATCTGAGAGCCAATGACAAGCCTATGGAAATTTAGACGAAACAGTCACCAACTCATTCAACGGCAGTAGTACTATGGTTATTGATTTCGCCATTCAAGAAAACGTACTTCATCAATTGTACTCAATATATTCAAGGAAATAAAAAATTACTGTCTCTCTACTTTATTCTAAGAAATTCGTTGAAATAATTATAAAAAAAAAGCCAGTCGAGGAATTGAAGTGATTTGTCAGCAAAGTAATTAGAACCGTGCGATTGAAGAAATAAAGATAACGATAAAATGCAGTGGTGATCTACGTGCGTTGAAAATTCCGAAACGCTAGATACACGATTATGCACCACACAGCGATAGTTATACGTAATACTGTCCCTTATGTACAACGTCTCTTTATATCGATACTATTTTACAATTTTATTCTCGTACTATACATATATAAAAATATAAGCGCGTCAATATGTAAATACGTCCATAACCGTGCGTCGCGTTCTACGACCACGACGAAATTGGATTCTTCGAGATCTCTACCATTTACGTATTGTCATAGAAACTGTACATTACACGACACTATGCTCTCGACAGTGACACTATTCGATCGAAGTGGATCGAGAAGAAGTTGGATTCTTTTTTCCTAAGCGATTAAATATCGAGATCAGAAGATTATACGACACCTCAAGAGATTGTAGAAGCGACTACAGATTTGCAGCTCGAACAGGCCTTTTTATTTGTTTTCAATGTGGTGATAATTTCTACGTATTTGATTCTGATTAATCGATAGTTCCAGCAGCGAACTGCACAAGCTTGAGACCAAACCTCCGAGCAACGTGTCCTAGTTTGTAAAATAAAATGTTCATTATGATTCTTATACATAAATATCTTCTTTATTTCCTCACGTTTTAATAATAATTATTATTAGATCTAACTTACCCGTTTGAAAATAATCCATTTCGAAAAATTGCTAGTAAATTATATTGATAATCAAAGAAATTAGTAAATGCAAATTATATTTGTTACAATATAACTGATTCTGTTGTTCTTAAAAATATAGTGAATGAAAATATAGAAAATTGCTCTTAATATTATTTAACAGAGGCAGTAAATCTAGAGAGATAAATATTTAATTGAAAACAGGTACATTATCATTCAAGAATTAGTGAACATGATGTCTGTCATGCTATGTACAATTATATACAGTATTAATATCTGCGCCGGTTTGAAACGAACTTAGAGGAATAAACAATAAATGGACAACATTTATTATTTGTGGGTTTGGGAGCATCGTCTCAAATTTCGTTGTACAGTGAGAAAAGCAGCTTCGCAATTTATAAATGCTTTAAATAGAATCATATAATATTTTGTACCCCTTAATCGTATAGAATAACATATTTTTATTGCTTCTCATAAATTGCATTAACCAACTATTTTACAAATAATTTCATTTACACGAGTAGATCTCAGAAAGTAAATTTCCGATCGTCATTAGGAAAAGAATATTCTAATAGTAACGCTCGATGAAATGAATTGAAACTACCCATGATCCCAAACTCACTTCCTGCTATCTCTCTAAATTTACTCTACCTATTTTACGGTCACAATTTCTACGGCAGTGGCTATCAAACTGCGATATACTTGTTCGGCGTTCAGAAACATCTCTCCGCATCGGAACATCGTTCTATCAGCCACGTAGATAAAATGTATGCATTTTCCGACGAACGTAGCCCAAGATCAATCGACTACACGCGTAACAAGCCATGTCAACGTAACGGGACACGTTTACAGCGGACATAATGGCTCGCTCGATCGTTGTTACATCAAACACGCACCTGACTCCGCTTGCATGCGCCGAAACGACGCGACGTCACAAATTCACTCGCATTACACCCACGATTCACCTCCACCCGAATTTAATTCATCACTCCCCATTTTTATTCCCACTCTCATTCTCCATTTTTTTTTTTTAAATCGTCTGTTGTTTTAATCGTTTGTGCGTCTTAATAAATCTTCTACGGCCTCGCTCTCACACGCGGGGATTATATAAACATAGAAACATACAAACACACATTATTTTGTTATCTCCTTTACTTTTTTTTTTCTCTTATTCGTCTCTTTTTGTCCCTACTACACGTGCTTTATTCAACTTTCTTCTTATTCTCGTTTTGTATTCTCGATGCGCGACGCGTGTACGTAATAATTAATTAATCTTAGGTTTGCCTTAAACGATAACGCTTCGCTCTTCTTCTCCCCTTAACTCTTCCGATACTCAACTACGATTTTACTTTACTTTTTTTGGTTTATTTTCGAAGCACTTTATTGCAGGTTTTTTTTCATTTTAACGAAGCACTTATTGCGTTACTGAAGATTACGCTCTTCCCTTCATTGATTATTCCTCTCTCTCTCTCTCTCTCTCTCTTTCTATTTTTCTGTCGCACTCTTTCGTTTCTCGTTGTGACGCTGCTGCCGTTTTCAATTCACCCATTGTTTCGCCGGTTGCTCCTGTGCGTGGCACGTGTTCCGATATCTCGTTCCTTCGTCTCAGGTGCGGATGCAACGATTCCGCCGGTAATTTGAAATTCCGCGCTCTCTTTATCGCTTCCCACGCTCATTTTATTCACCTTCGTGTTCCCGTATGAATTCGCCGGTTTTCGGAAATCGATAACAGAGTTCAAACGTGGACCGACGAATTTCTGGTAGGACGAATGAAGTTGATCGCTTGTACGAGGCAAATTAATCGCTTCCCGTTTCACCGGGGAAGTAAATGAATTCGTTTTCGAAATTCAATCGTCCGCTCGATTTCGCTACCTGATCGGTCATGCAAGATTCGTTTCAACGAGAGGAAAGAGAAAAATTGTAGCGGTTCAATGAAACCGAAATATTTCACGTTAAACAAAAATCTGTTACTTTATAAGGAATACAAACNATTCAAGTGAACAGCACTGTACATGTTGTTAAAGTTTGTTCCATCAAATATTGATAGAAAAATTATGTCCTTCATGTAGATTTTACAATGTCTTTTAGCGCTGAAGTCATTACGTGTTTGCTGTTTTCTCAATTCATACCTGGTAACATTAAAAGCGCCAGTAAGGCGTCATGCGAAAGGTCAAAGCTAAAAGCCAAGAGAGCTAGGCAGCACTATCGCGATTGTTCCAGAATGGTCGGAGAAATTTGTCACTTTTAGGTGACACATTTCGTCGTCGCGAGGTGTGGCATAGGTGAAACCGTTGCCTCGTCAGTTATATACGAACGAGTGTCATCAACATTTGCATGAATGCCGAAACAATGCATCTGCAGTTAAATTTCGAATTCATCTTCTTATTGTTCCTGCTATTATATTTTTTTCAAATGTAAAAGAATTTATTTAACGTGTGAATTCTTCACGAATAATTATTTTGCTACAGATTATGGATTGTTATTTTATATTCTGTACTACACATTTATCTTT
>NW_017159355.1:67086-69635 GCF_001652005.2 Ceratina calcarata
GCTCTCACACGCGGGGATTATATAAACATAGAAACATACAAACACACATTATTTTGTTATCTCCTTTACTTTTTTTTTTCTCTTATTCGTCTCTTTTTGTCCCTACTACACGTGCTTTATTCAACTTTCTTCTTATTCTCGTTTTGTATTCTCGATGCGCGACGCGTGTACGTAATAATTAATTAATCTTAGGTTTGCCTTAAACGATAACGCTTCGCTCTTCTTCTCCCCTTAACTCTTCCGATACTCAACTACGATTTTACTTTACTTTTTTTGGTTTATTTTCGAAGCACTTTATTGCAGGTTTTTTTTCATTTTAACGAAGCACTTATTGCGTTACTGAAGATTACGCTCTTCCCTTCATTGATTATTCCTCTCTCTCTCTCTCTCTCTCTCTTTCTATTTTTCTGTCGCACTCTTTCGTTTCTCGTTGTGACGCTGCTGCCGTTTTCAATTCACCCATTGTTTCGCCGGTTGCTCCTGTGCGTGGCACGTGTTCCGATATCTCGTTCCTTCGTCTCAGGTGCGGATGCAACGATTCCGCCGGTAATTTGAAATTCCGCGCTCTCTTTATCGCTTCCCACGCTCATTTTATTCACCTTCGTGTTCCCGTATGAATTCGCCGGTTTTCGGAAATCGATAACAGAGTTCAAACGTGGACCGACGAATTTCTGGTAGGACGAATGAAGTTGATCGCTTGTACGAGGCAAATTAATCGCTTCCCGTTTCACCGGGGAAGTAAATGAATTCGTTTTCGAAATTCAATCGTCCGCTCGATTTCGCTACCTGATCGGTCATGCAAGATTCGTTTCAACGAGAGGAAAGAGAAAAATTGTAGCGGTTCAATGAAACCGAAATATTTCACGTTAAACAAAAATCTGTTACTTTATAAGGAATACAAACATTTTTAATAAAGTGATATAAAATCTGTATTTTATTGTGGAAGCATGAGTTTATAAATGAGTGACTACAACCAATTTTATTTTCGTTCTCCCAAAAAATCGTCTATTAATCAAACGTCTGAACTTACCGATTCCAAGCACAGCCCAAGCTTCACGCGTTTCTGTGCTGTGTATTCACTTCGGCATTATCTCTGAAAGACTTATTAATCATATCCGTTATAATCACAGTCGATGTAAGGGTGTACACAGCTTCGATCAAAAGCGTACAATATAATCTATTGTACATCGTTCTTATCCATTTTTAAATAGTTCCTCAATTCCTGAAAATCGACGAAAGCATTTCGAATTCTTCCCCAAGTGGCCTCGCGATCCTCCTATTATGTGTACATCCGGCTGCCGATGGAAAGTCACTCGTCTGTGAAGGAACGTCGAAACGGATCCGGTTTACGAGCGAAAGGAAAGGAAAGTGGAAGCGCGAACAGACGCGAGCGAGCGGGGTTCTCGTTGAAAATCGAACTCGCTGCTCTCCGGCCGATTAGAGTTAGAGGTTCCTCGATTCCCGCGGATCAGCTATTTTTCGTCGGCCTCCTGAGCGAATACAAAATGCAGCCGTGTCCTCAATTGCCAATATTGCCCGTTCCTTGGTATCATCCAGCTTTTTCAATCTCCGTTTGCGGCGATCGAGCGTGTAATTCGTGTCGCCGCCGTCCTCCTCTCTTTCTCTTCTAATTTTCTTGCCCTTCGTCACCTGAAACTTTCCTCCGCGTCCCAGTTCCCTCGTAGACTTTTCAGCCCGATACTTTCGAAACTGGTCCGAGAAGAATCCCCGCTTCTCCCTCATCGACGTCGCCTATTTTCTCTTCGAACGGCCGACACGTCCGCCCGATGAAGTAGAACAAAGAGGAGAAAGAGAAGCGGGAGAACGGACACGTTTCGGAACGCCGCCGGTCGTTATGGTCGGAGAGACAATGCACACACTTGTTTCACCACGATCGATCGCGAACACACAGCTTATTTGGGTATGTATGTATATACGTGCACATGATTTTTTTTTTTTAAATCGTGATTTCTTTTTTTGCGTTTTGTTTTTTTATATCGGTTTTACGTGTAAGGCGTAGCACTTGCGGGATATGAACATGGTCGTCGCGCGTCTTGGTTTATGCATCTCGGAATTCGTGTCCCTCCCTTCGTTTCTTACATCTCTTTTTTTTTTCTTTCTTAATCGGTTTCATATTTCGCACAGAAACCCACGACGAATGGTTCACGTAGGTAACACACTCATTCACACACACACATGCACGCAAGCACCGAACTCCGTGCACCCGAGCGTTCGTTGTCGTCCGTGTCTGTCTCTGTTCGACGTGTCTAATCACGCGACCACGCGGGCGCACTTCTCACTCGCGGCTTCGATAGGCCTTGCGATTTTTCTCTTCCCTCGTTTTGTGGACGCGGCGATTTGATTCAGAGACAGAACCGTGTGAGTTGGCTCAGTTCTACGGGACCTCGACGGGGCTAGGCGGAACGCTGCGGCGACAGCGAGAGGAGCGGTACGCTCGCAGGGCCCTCCCCGTCGAGCGACCGTCATACGGGCGTCTCGAACGTCACCTGCAACAATCACAAAAAGTACCGGCAATTAAATGCAATGCT
>NW_017159356.1:0-5394 GCF_001652005.2 Ceratina calcarata
CTAACTACTAATGGTTTTATAATTATGTTGTACGAACCCTTGTAAAAAGGGAGGCAAAGGAAGGTAACCCTTTTATGGGATGCAATAAATCTTTCCCAAAGGTCTAAAATGAACTTAACGAGATCCAACGAAGCCAGGAGGTATACCCGGCGCAAAAATGATTTCCATAATTCTTTTCGCCATTCATCGGGTTCCCGCGACAACCATAAATCGTCGTGCGCGTTTGCCAAGCGGTTTCAGCTACATAGTGCCAGCTCCGGGTTCGAAATGAAACAGCTGTCATCGCGTGGCAGGCCTCTCGGAAGCGATCGGATCATTCACGAAATTACGAAACCGCGTTGCCTTCGATGTACAATAGAAAGTCAACAGTCACGCCAGAGAAACTGGCTGCCCCGAAAGAAACGGGTCGCGGCGTAAGTGAGCAAAAGTTGCGGCACTCACACGCCGCAAGATCGGAATTTCGAAATTTTAATATCGATCAGGATTAAGGAAAGAAAAAGGAAGAAATAAGAAGCGAAAATTCTCTGAGGGGACAAAGAACTTTAATCCTTGGCTGCCGCGCGATTCATCTCGAAAACACGCCGATCCCACACTTTCTCCGCGCATCATCGACGGGTAAAAACGAGCACAGGAAGATCACGTACCTGTTGGACGAAACGGCGAAGAAGCTTATTCTTTTGGATTGTCAGGGACCGGACTGGAGAACGTTCGGTCCGACAGGATCACTTTCTCAAGGCTGAGCTTCCCGGGGAGCACAGGACCCTTCCCGATCGCATGGAAACCACTATTTCCACCAAGGGACAAACACGAAACCGTTCACCAAACGGGCATGCCGCTGTCGATCCGGGCCGATCGCCGAACCACCGACCGCCGCGGATTTTCGTGGCGCATTCACGCGCCAGCTAATGCGAAAACGGTTGAACCCGAGAGAAAAAGAGAAGGATAGAGAGCGAGAGAATTGTTTCGAAGACGTCGAGCAAGAATCCTCGTAATCTGCCAGGTGAAAGCCGTTTAGGTGAGCGGCGAGCGAGCGACTGGCTTAGCCACGATCTACCGGAGGTACCAGAAGCGATTCAGGATCCCCTCTCGCGTTCCGCTCGCTACTATAACTTTCACGAGACACACACGGTGCTCGAGTGTCCATCTCTTTTCCTTTCCTTCTTTCTTCCTTTTCTCTTCCTCTCACGATTTTTCCTTGCCCGCCCGCCCCCTGAACGACCGCCGAAACCCGGACAGAGCCACTGTCCCTTCGACGATTTTTTTATGTCAATCTCGGTGACCGGCCACGCGGGACACGTGTAACAATGGCCGATCTATTGCTCGGAATTCAAGCCCGTTGCGAAATCGCGCTGGTACCAAGTTTCCCGATCTCGTCCGTCCCTAATCTAAGAAGTTTAGGCTATTCCTTACCAGTCGCAGTGGACCAAAGATTGAAACGCTGCCGGTAGAAATGATCAAATGTCTGATACTCTGTCACACAAATATACACTAATATTCGCATAAGTTATGATATTGCATTTCTTGAATTTTGATAACGCCTTATGCCTATTAGAATTCAGTATCATAGAAAAATCTGATTGGGAAACGCGCGAGTGTACCAACCATCGAGGAACGATTAGGTTCGTCGAGTTTGTTTCGTGAGAAGAATCTTGCGAAATCGTGAGTGACGTTGAAGAAATGCGTCGATAGAAATCGAAATGAGTGAAACGATTTCGCTTGCAGTGCATGGCCGGTTGCCCTATCAGGTGGCCTTGCGCGGTTCACCCATCATCATCGCAGCCAAGATGCTTCCTTATCTGATTTGTAATCAGTCGCTGATACGTGCTGATACTTGAACATGCGCAAATTGATGTAAAAATGATAAAAAAAAAAGGGCAATTCCTATAGATTAAAGAAATTGTTTTAAAACCGGTGCAACTATCACCTGTTGGAAGTCGCTTAGTCAGTGTTTATAAATAGATATCATTTTTAAAGTACATTTTCGAGAATACTTAAACAGGTTCTAAGGAAAATCTCGACGAATTTGCATATTGCGGTAACAGTTTTAAGGCGTAATTAATTGTGCGTGCAACGAGAAGGCGTCCGTCTAAATTGCACTCGACCTGAACTAAACGCCTTCGCCGTTTCCGTGCATTGCATTTATCTAGAAGGTCGTGTTCGAATAATGAACAAACATTTACGGATATCCGTCCTATCTAAATACGTAATTCGATTACTTTGGTTAACAAACTACGTATAGTCTTTAATATCTGTTTCCTGTAACACTTCATTCACATTTACTCCTTTCTTTTTAATGCTTCACTGAATATGTTGTAACTTTTATTATAGAATACGAATTTCATCAATCAAATATATGAATTTTTATATATATAATGTTTTCAATTGGTGAAGAAACGATTCGTTCGAAACGAACCATCAATTTTCTTCTCATTTTAAAAGCAGTTTGATTATTTAACACTAAAACTATCGACTTTTTTTATACATGCATTTCTCTATTAAAAACCAGTCATTTTTATTGATTTGGTAGTTTTAGTGTTGAATTAAACTTATAGAAGTATTTGTCTTCGCAGGACATGCTCCGCGAGGCATTGATGTCTCTAATATTTTATATACAATTTAAGCTAAAATAAAAAACTAATACCAAACACGATTGATCACTAATTGTACATGGGTAATAACATTTTTAAATCTTTTCAATCAAGCCTGATTCGCTTAATTATACAACTCAATAATCAAAGAATGTTCGACTTAGATGTAGATAATACTGTGAATAATTCCTATAAACAGAATGATGAATCCTGTATTTATATTATATTTTTTCTTAAGCTAAGCATTCCATTTTAACAAAAGAAGGAAACAATAATTTAAAAAGTACACGTCTCTTTTTGTATTTCCTGAAGATTAGCGTTCTCCAATATGGCCTCGCAGAAGTTTCTTTCCCATGATCATAACTTTGTGTCCAACAGATGGCAGAACATTCTCTTCATCATCGCTAAATAATTACATTTATCTGTATTACCCGTTTGGCTCGATACTGACTTAATACAAAAGAAATCGAATATTTTTTTAGATAACAATTACTTATCACTGTAGACGATAATAAAGATTAACGTCTCATCAAAATCAACTGTACATGAATAACATTGCCAAAAATGATAACGATTCAATGAATACATGCACAATTTTCTGTGATTTAATCATAATAAGTATCAATCTGCTGGTACATATTATGCTCATGAATTAAACTAATATTAACGGAATATTTTTCCATCAATGATTTATTAGAGGAAAGCCAGATACAAAGACCATTTCTATTATTGCCCAGTTATCTTCAATTCAACGCGACCTAAGAGATGGATAGATCCACACTGCACAATTCATTCATTGTATGAAGATATCTATTTACAGCAAATTATTAATTTCTTTTTTATATGGACAGACTGTGGTTATTTATACAAAATGAAACTTGTAAATTGTCAATTTGAAAAATGAAATCTAGTAATAATTTCCATTAATCTATTAAACATCATAATATGCATTTTCATACTGATATAAACTTTTGCATGTTGAATGCAGTCATCAGAAAAATGGTGTTCGTCGCGATTGTACAGTTTGTTTATTTAAATGCACTGGTCATTTCCACGAGCTTGTTCTTATTACTCAATTTCTGATATCCTCTTGTTTATGAAGAAGTAGTAATAGAGACAAACAAACATGAGAAATAAGTGTAAGAGGGCAACCTTTTTCGATATTATTTCCTCAATATAAATATTCAAACCGTATAAGAAACTGGTCTATTTGTGTAGCATTTTAAACAGTTCACAGGGTCAGTGTCACTTCACGATTTGCAAGTGACAGATTGAATAAAAGTTGCGAGCCGAATAGGCGAATAGATAGGCGAGCTAGCGTTGCAATTACATAATCAGACAAAACCGGGGCAGCCGGCGTACCTCAGACCAGAAAAAGGGGTAAAAGAGCTGTGCTCGCTGTCCCCACGAATCAGTTTGAAAAATTCGATAAGCGTTGGAACGTCTGTTTGTGCTCGCTGTTTCCGATTTGATACGTACAATGGGAGCGGATCAGTAGCTGTTCGCGCGTCGCTCAACGCGGCACGACATCCCTGTTGTAAAGTAAGTTATTCTGGTCTCCGTTTCAAAGTTTTTTTAATCAATTTAATTCAGTTGAACGTCGATCAATTTTCTAACAATTCGAACGTTGTACGCTTGTATTCGTAAATTATTGGACGGAGTTCAGAAACTTCGGGAAAATGAAATAACTTCGCTTCGTTGAGAAGATAAATCGTGGAAAGATGAAAAAGAGGAAGCGTGACTGAGAATTTCGATGAAAATGGAAATATCAATCTGAATGTGTTTGAAACTATGAGAGAAATTTTATTCGGAGAATTTTTCTCTCATAATTTCAATCGCATTTTAATAAAAAACTATACAAATAAATGAATATCTTCTTTATTTTCAGAAATGGCCACCGACGACAAACAGACGAAAATGCGTGACATAATTAGCACTGGTCTGCAGGAAGAACTGCAGGTGCAAATTGATTCTGTTTATTTATAACAATGTAACATCTAAACATTTCACGACGTTTTAATTATTTCAATTATACTAATTTGGTAAAAGGAGTTTGGAACTTTTTAATCTGCAATAGACTGATTCATAAACCGGAAACGATATTAATTTTTTAATCGGGTAAACGAGGTATAAAAGACATTGTTTGTTCTTCTTTAGGAATTGAAAAAGGATGTTATGGAACTTGTTAGCAATGTAATAGACAATGTGGCATCAGAAGTACGGCAGCAAGTGGACAGCAGAATGTCGAATGGGACGAGAGAGACTCTCGAATCAGAGAAATACTGCAACAGAACGTAATTATATAATATTTATTAAAAATGAATTCAACATTAATACTTCCACTCTAACATTATTTTCTATTTAGACCCCATGAATAAGAATTATTTTATTATTTCATTGATCTTCGTGAAATATTTTTCGTATTTGATAAGTCAATTGTGTTTTGCCCACCAGTTGTGTTACATTGATAAATGAAACTTCTTCATTGTTCTAATATGGATTTCGTTTTTGTTAATAGAAAACCGGTGAACCGAGATTGTCTCCCTTCGAAACAATTTCTCCCAAGAGACTCTTTGATGACTGACCTCTACAAGAACAAACATATTCGTACCATCTACAATCTCCTCCTAGCGATGTTGATAATTCTGTTTATACACACTGCCGTTTACGATATTCGACACACGGGCTCGTAAGTACACGCGAACTCGTACTTTACACTTGTACTGCGCTATCTTATTCCATAAATATGATTGAGTATTCAATACAGTTACATAAAATTAAATAAGCTTTAAACTGATGGACGATT
>NW_017159356.1:7342-7782 GCF_001652005.2 Ceratina calcarata
AATCAATTTTTATGAATTTTTAATTAAATTTTATTTAATAATAATCATTATTTCAGACCCAATCTCGGTATCGGCACGGTAAAGGCTGGTTTTGCCAAGTTCTCAGTGGTCCTCTGCGTCTGGCCTCTTATGAAAGCCTCGACTTTGATAGTTTACCTCGCTTTTCATTATTGGGCCTCTAATCGCTCCAATTATGTCCCTCAATGTAAGTAAATTCCCGTCCCTCTATCGAAAGCTAACATGTAATCGATACCAATTCAATGGCACATTTAACTTCATTGGTTCTTGCAGCGTTCCTTAGGAAAGCTTGGGACTATGGGTGGTTAGCAGGTTTTATCGTCTATCAGTTTTTATTTTTCGTACTACCTACCAGAGCTGTATTCGAGCATGATTTGCCGATAGCTTGCAGCATGATCATCCTTATGGAACAAGTACATATC
>NW_017159356.1:8296-25065 GCF_001652005.2 Ceratina calcarata
TTATTTATTTATTTATTATTTTTATTTATTTTATTAATTATTTTTAATTGATACACTTCCTCATGATTATTAAACTTAAATCAGATTCTTAAGTTGCAGGAAACAAGCATTGTTCAAACATTAGCTACATTTTAATTTCAGGATTGGTGGAACTCGATAAGCTTCAGTTCTTATTATCGCACCTGGAACGTCGTGGTCCACGACTGGCTGTACACGTACATCTACAAGGACATGTACGAGATCGTGACGCCGAAGAACAAGCTACTGTCTACCTACGCGGTGTTCGCGATCTCCGCGATCATGCACGAATACATCATTTGCTGTAGCAGCCGTTTCTTTTACCCATTGGTGTTGGTTCTATTCGGTTGCATCGGCCTCATGGTGCATTTGGAGTTCATGTTGAAAGTCAAGAGCAACCTGTTCCTCTTGTTCAGTTTAGGCGTGGGCACCGGCATATGCGTTAGCTTGTACTGCATGGAGTACTTCGCCAGAATCAATTGTCCCCAGACTCTCGACGATTTTTGGGACTTTTTCATACCGAGAACCTACATGTGCTGGTAAAGATTCATGTACAATTTTGTTATAATTATTATAACAACTGTTACCATGAATTAAGTGACGGTTGTGTAGATCGCAAGTCTGGTAACTCGAAATTTGCTCAAAAACTTTCTTGATGCATGAACTCCCGATGGAATTGATTTCTGTTTTACAAAAACTACATAAATAAAATGTATAGAGTAGGAAGGTGCAGTATTTCATGATCAAGGAAGATTAATTAAAAGATACTCATAGATGTACGGAGCGAATGAAAGTTTAATTCATCACATTGTAGAAAGATAAGGAATAATTTTTTTATATTATATGAGTTAGTATATAAATACATATGTAATAAGGAAATAAACGGTTATTATTTTTTCTCTTATATTATCTTCACTCTTCTATTATTTTTCTTTTGTTCTCGTCCGTCAACAGCTTATTAAAGTAGTGGAGGAAACGTGGATAACGATTTTCCAAAAAGACATGTTCTTTATTATCAAGACTTACATACGCGTGTCGAGAATTCGGCGTGGTTTCGAAGACACTCATCGTCGATAATTTTATTTATATATATATATAGATTTTATAGTCACGTATATATATCTTCTTTTGCTTTATACAGATCGTTGCTTAAATATAGGTACATACACGCGCTAATACAATTACATTTATACACCGGATTCTTCATAAAGTTTCACCTTCCCAACTACCCCCTTTCATATATAATGTCAATAAACGTAATTTCCCTGTCTTTTGTAGAGCGTCTCTTTGAAAATTGAATTTCCTGCTAAAGGTATAAGTTACGCTTGGAAAGTTAATAATCGTAGCTTTTACAAATGATAAACAGGGAATTCTGTTAATAATAATGTTTCAACTTAAATGATACGCGAAATGAAATTTAATGTAAAAATACTATAATAATACAAAGTACGTAATTCATTTTGTTACCAAATAAAAATACAAATGTACTAATACAATAATTTAAGATGACAATCGAAATAATTATTTTTAATTTTTCTTCGCGACGCACAGTCTGGCAGTTCTTAGCGTCTTTTAAGAAATAAAGGCAAGTAGATAACGCAGGAAGTTAAAAATGTTTAGAAAATAACTCTAGCACACGATGAAATAAATAATTGTATATTCAAATGATCGTCAACCACCCCACTTCTTCGTTCGTAATTCAATTAATTTCGATATTCACCAATTTGTCACCTTTTTGTATACTCTCTTATCTCTTTATTACAGCACTGCTTATCAGCGTAAACGTATTATATTCCTATGTACACGATCTTGAGTATTGAAAAAATAAATCGTATTTTCCTCTCCGGAGTATCGGACAATTCTCTCTGTAAGATAAATTTTTTTACTACCAATTTTGTTTCCTTCTCTCGTTCCCTTAAAGTATTGTCTGGAATACGATACTCCGGCTCGGAAATACAATTTCCATGGAATTTTTACATATTTGAAAAGTGTACGTACATCGCTATGATAATTTATCTCCAATCGTCTTTCTCTCTCCTTTCTCTAATATTTCTTAATTAACGACGACAGACATATAACTTATCTCATCTGTTCATATAACTTTGAGTCTGTTATCGCTTAATCCTTGGTTCGAGCATCGAACAAATACACTCGCATGATTCAGTAATTGATGTTTGTTCGATCTTAAACCAGAGCATTTTCGCCTAATTTGTACACGACATTATACTTTGCGCAAGATCAGAATTTCAATCCTCTGGAGAGGACATCCTTATTTCAGGACAGTCGATTCTCATTAAACTAAACCTTTTAGCAATATCGTTTTAATATTCATTAATTAATTGAATCCTAGGACCAATTTTTAGTAAAAATAATTAATGAACAATAAAATTCCTGTATAAAAACTTATTTATTAGCCTCGTTACGTCTAAGAGAAAATTTACTACGGATTGAAAATAACCCAGCTTCTGTTACATTAGACCGAAGCTTCCCTTTAATCTGCTAATTCTGTCAAATTAACAACATAAAGCATCCGACGATCGCATCACAAAGGATTAAAATTCTGTCTCCTGTATTTCATTTACTTCTACTTGGCACTTGGTACCTACTATCTCTTTCCTTCTTTCACGATTTTCTATCGCAGATTTAAAACACTGAAGACATCGCAAAAGACATTGAATCAATTCTAACTAGAATTGCAAATTCTTTTAAATAAATACAGTGTCTTTCTCTCATTCTCTCTCGTTTCAGCGTCTTTCTTTTATAGTGGCGAATGAAATTTGTTTTAGCTAATGTTATTTCGGCGTACACATCCGGGCGAGAATCAATTAATCACTTAAAACGTGAAAACAAGTCTGCACTGATTTTCTTCGTTGTAGTACCGTCAGGGAACACTGTTACAAGGAAGAACAACGGGAGCGAGTGCAAGAGGAAGGTACGAATAAAAGACTCGATAATTGGCTACGTGGCCCCCCTTTCTCGCGGCTATTCATCAAAATTCTGCATAGTCACGACGTTCCCAAAACAACCTGTTTCATATAACTTAGAGCATTTGTAATTAGATGAACACTGTAATTATTTCGTTAAGTCCAAATTCGAATTATTTAAATATCTCGAGTCTTGTCATTTCCAGAGTATAATACTATTTTTAAAATCTTTTTTTAACTAATAATTTCAATCAAATTGACGTTTTCTTTTCCATTATACGGCAGTTTTAAATTACAGTATAATATACTGTGAATGTATAATTTCGTGAAAATGTCCGTGAATGTATAATTTCTTTCAATCTGTTGTAATTTTTATATAATGTGAACGAATAATAATACACATATGTATACTATTAAAAAGTTCGTTTAATGGAACAGAATATTGCTATTCCTTTTGGATTTTTATTGTTGAAGATAAAATAACTTAGGGAAGATAGAGATGGCAAACAGCCTATTTAATACCGCAAACCCGTGCCACGGTGTCCTTATAAATATTGTCCAACGTGGATTTCTATCGAAAATAACTCGTTATGTAATAGCTTATATTATTCCTCGCACATCGAACACTTACTTATTATCTCACTCTTTCACACTCATTTATTTTTCTCGTTAGAAATATACAAGCAATAATTTTATTGCTGGCCTCGATTTCTCCGTTGTGCACGAGTTTTATACTTCCGCGTGATACCACTGCTTGTTATTGAGTCTGAGCAGTCTTATCCCTTCGAATCTTCATCGATTATTCACTTTTCTTCCTTCGCTGTCGTTTCGGTCAATAGCTAGGGAGAACTTTGGGATGGATCGAGAGAAACACGAATAAAAAAACGTATATTCTTTAAGAATCTTAAAATACACACCGTTTTATATTCGCGTTTCCCTCAATCCTTTCTCCACGATTGACTATAGCGAAGTAAGAGAAGAAAATTGAATAAAAACCCGCAACAATCGTCTGAGAAATGATTCATCTCAACTCGAGGACTGCTAATAAACTGGATGGCCTTTCAAGGCTGTGCACCGCGATAAAAGCTCCAGCGGACCGAGGCAGCAGCAGTAAGTAATCGAACTCCGTGTGCCAGCATCTCGGAACAACATTGTACCCATCGCGAATAAAATTGAATCTAGAGTTTTAGTAATCTTCATTTACCCATCCCGACCAGCGCCTCGTCCATTAACTCGTCGTCGGTGATGCACGGTGAAGCGGAATGCGGGGAGGGCGGGATCACTCTCGGCGAGGGTGCAGGACTCTTCACGATGTGTACGCTGACGGAGGGACTCGCCGGGAAAGCCGGTGGCGGCGGCGGTGGCGTGTTCCTGCGTACCGACGCTGCCTGAGTCATCGCCCTCTCTGGTATACTGGTAAAGTTCAAGCTCTTGGCTACGTCCTTCGGCGTGGAGAAGTCCAGCAGCATCTCGGCAGCCTCTTGGGACGCAGTCGACATTATTTCCGTACCGGGCGCTTTTATCGCTCCGGGCGGTACATCCGAGGATGCCGACGTTCCCATGGATGAGGAAACGGACGCTCCTCCAGAAGACGAAACTTGCGGTTGTTGTTGAGACTGTTGTTGCGACTGCAACGCTTGCTGCTGGGATTGCTGCTGCTGTTGCTGCAATGGCTGCGATTGTTGTTGCTGCTGCTGCTGCGACTGCTGTTGTTGTTGCTTTTTCTCATCGGATTTGTACTTTGTCATCGCAGCGTCCACAGGCTTGATACTGAGGTTCAAGCTCTCCGAGGATCCGTTACCGGAACTTGCGGTGGTCATACCGTTTCCGCTGGTTATGGTGCCGGTCGTTATCATTGTAGGGTATACGCAAGGCTTGGTGGTAGTCTGAACATCGGATCCTTTTGGAAGAACAGTCATTCCTGGTCCGCTGCCGCTGGAATCGTCCTTACTAGTGGCAGTGGAATTTAAACTGCTACTTAGAAATTGCGTATTACTCCTATTCATTGGCGGTTCCTTGTCGCGGGATTCGTTCTCGGTCGATTGCATCGAGAGATTCGTAGGAATATCCATATCGTGCGAACTACTACTCGATAAAGCCGGAAGAAGGAGATTGCTAGCACTGTCAGTGCCGAGATTTATTACGGAGGCTGCGCCCGACATAGACAGATTGTCAGGTTTCGTTTGTACGTGATCCCGTCTACCCTGATTCGTCTGGTCGTCCAACGTCGGCTTGGAAACGGCCGTCGATGTATTCGTCTGCAATTTTCCCGTTGGTTCCGTCGTCTGTTTTGACCCGAGATTGTCCAACACTTTGCCACTGTCAGGCATCATCGACAGTTTATCGGACTTCTTCTCGCTAGAATCGGCATTGGCTCTGGCGGATAATTTGGGTATCTGAAATTTCGTGTCTAACTGCTTCATGAAACCTTCGACGACCAGTTGGGACGATAAATTAGGCAAATTCGATAAGTTCGACATGGAAGCGTGAGCGGCCAAGAGTTTGAAAGCTCTCTCGCTCTCGCTCTCCTCACGCAATCCTGATGGACTCGATTTTCTGGTATCTCCGATTCCTTTCGAGGGAAATATGCTTTTCTCGCTGGACTTCGATAATCGCGATTTGTCGCGATTCCGACTGAGATCCGTAACACCAGAACTCGTCGTCTTCGGCGAACTCGAGGAGGATTTAGAAGACATGATACCCTTGGAAAGCATACCACTGCTGCCGCCGCTGGCGACATTGATCGCTCCCGCGCCGTTACCACTTCCAGAATTCGATCCTGAGGTGGACTTCAATGTAGGCAACATTTTCTGTCCAAGCAAAGTCGTTTTGTTCGTGCTGCCACTGCCAGATCCGGAAGAAGAGCCGGACAATTTCGGGGACGTTTGAGATGCAGGTTTCTTCGACGCAGGGCCAGAACTTACACCTGGCTTCAAACCGGTGTGCGTTTTCGGCGAACCATTTCCCGACATGGACCCGGACGACGTGGACGAACTCGTAGAAGTTCCAGTAGCGACGTTCGTCGAGGATGAAGACAGTTTGATATTGGTTCCGGACTTAGAGTCCTTTGTGCGAGTTTTGTTAATCGTTATCTTCATTCCATCGGAACTGTGTTTCAAGATGTACTCCGCTGGGTTCTTTGTGTCCATAGACGAATTTTTGCTGATACACTTCCCCTCCACAATTTTGTTCGATGAACTTCCGACGTTTCTTTCCTTCTGTCCGGTGGAATTGCCGCTTCCGCCGGATGTCGATTTGGCTCCGCCATTGCCACCATCGTCCGTGCAGTGCTGGGCGTTCTTCAATTTATCGATAACTGCGCTTAAAGAACTTTTCCTGTTCTTCGCTTGCTGCTGCGCAATGGCGGATTTGCCCAGCTCCGAATTGCCCGACGGCGGCGTGCTACCGCCGCTACTAGTAACTGCAGTCTGCGTCTCTCCGCTAGGTATCAATTCCAGCTGCTTCAACTTACCACTGGAAGATTTGGTCTTCGGGCTTTGATGACCGCTCGATCCACCGAACGCTAAGGACGATGTTTTCTTCTCTTTCTCTCGATTGGAATCTTTGCTCGACGATGAGGAAGAAGACTTCATTTTGGATTGTCCGGAGTCGGCGGTTTTACTGGAAGGAGAATTCGCCGCGGATTTCAACGCGGACATACTCGGTTTGCCGGTGCTCGCGGAACTACCGTGCTTCGGCGACGACGTCCCGTGCTTCGGACTCACACTGGCAGGTACTGGCGTATGCTTCGGGCTACTGCTGTACACTGGAGAATGCTTCGGACTTTGCACCGGCTTGTTCGTCGACTGTTTCAACGTGGGGCTGGACTTACCTACGAGAGCGAGCGGGTGCGTAGGAGACGGACTGAATTTTCGTAACGTTGTCGCTGGTGACGATGGCCGCGAGCTCAAATTCGGTGGCGACTCTGTCGGTTTTATGCTCACTGAAACGGGTTTCGATAGAGGATCTTGCTTGGACGGTATCTTATCCGGCGGCGGTCCCATAGGACTGTCTTCCCTTTTACGTTTCCGCCTCTTTTCCAACTTGCCCTTGTCCTCCGTCGACTTTCCCTTCGAACTTTTCCGTTCTCTGCGATCGTCCGTCAGACCCTTCGACTGCGTCGGCCCGGCAATCGGCGTTATCGTGATCGAACTCGGCAACGTGGTCTGTGGCGACGACGCGATCGGTATTATCTCGATGCCAGGCCTCCTTTCCAAACCCATTCCCGTCAGTACGGAGTTATAGTTCGTAGTCTGACCCAAACTACTGCTGGATATTGGCGTTATACTTACTGACGGCGGCACCAGAGTTTTGTTCTCTTCGAATATAATCGGACTCTTTTTCTCCTCTCGCTTCCTCGACTTACGCTCGCGTTTGATCAACTCCTCCACGTCTTGTAGATCGTGCACCTCCGTTATCTCACTCTCGTTATCGATGTCGTAATCGGAGCTCTTGTCCGTACCCAAAATATCCGTAGGGTCCAAATTAGAAAAATCCAAACCGCTGGTTAAGCTCGTAGCCGACGTCGGTGTGGACGTTCGGGTCTCGTTTAAATTCTCCCTACCGCCGGTCGGCGTACCTAAAGGCGTCGAGTCCGAACTAGAACTCTCCAACAGTATTTCAGCGTTTTCGTCTGCTTTCCTCTTAGGACTCCGCCAAATACCGTCCGCGGTCTTCCTCTTACGCGTTTTCTTCGTACGTTCGTTCATCGGATTAGACATCGAGTTCTTCGCCTGCCCAAGCAACGCACCCAGTTGCAGTGGATTCAACATCGCAGTAGTCGTGGTATCGGATTGGCCGGAATAAGACGGAAAACCGATACTATTCTCCGTTCCGGCATCTAAAAAAGACTGCTGCTGTTGCTGCTGTGACGATTGTTGTTGCCTCCCCATAGCCCCGTTTCCATTATTCAAACCAGGTTCCTGTTTGATTTTCGCCTCGCCGTTGGTGAAATCGGGCATACCAGAACCATTCTGATTATTCTGATCCTTGCCGGAGCCGAGATTCACGTTGTAGCTCCCGTTCCCGCTGTTCAGATTGTTCATCGTGGTCAGAGAGTCGCGACTCTCCCATGATTTCATAAGGATTCTCATAGTGAGTGGTATACTCAAGCATTTTTGCAAAACTTTCCCAGTCAGGTCTGACGTCTGCTCCGTGTTCGTTATACTTATTCCGTACAATTTGCATTTCAACGCAGAAATGTCCGTTAAATCCAATTCCGCCGTCGCCATCGTCTCCTCGAACGGATGCTCCAAACTCACCGATATGTGCTGCCACGATAGAGAGCTCACTTCGAATATAGTCGCGTGCTCGGGGTCTTGCCGGGCCATCGGCCTAACACAACTCGCGATTAAAGTATTGAACAACGCTTGTTGACGTAAGAACACCAGGATCTGCGGAACGTGAGCCGGATGAGTGAAAGGAATGCTGGATACTAACACACCCTCCATACTCCTGTTCTCTGTCATGAAGTAACAATGCTGTTGATCCGGTAATGTCTATAACAAAAAGTACCGTTCGAGATATTATTAATAGAACACATCGATTTAAAATGCACATTCTTGATTAATTAAAGGTTAATTATTCACTACGTACAACGTAAAGTCCTCGGTTGTTCCGGCAGTCCAGTTGGCTGTCGCTGGCGTGTTGAACGATCAGACTAAGCAACGGATGAGGAGAAGATATATTCGCACACTCCAGCTCTGTTACTTTCTGTATCCTACGGACTAGTTCCATGCACATTGGCATTTTCTTAGCCAGCTTCAATACAAAACAAGCGGGTAATGCCGACGAATTTGTACCAGTTAACGCAGCATAAGATGGGGTACTGAAAAAATGACCAGTAAAAAATGTAGATATAATAAATGATGAATGATTAGTGAGAGACTCGCTGAAAATTACGAACCTTTTTCCCGTAGTACTTCTATTTACAGTTATGATACTAGATGTAGGCAACTTGTGAGCAGTCGAACCCTCCATACAAACTGTTACAGAATGACCGATCTTCCTCTTGATAACTATTTCTGAACTCAATGCATCACAGCTACGATTCTCCTGATCTATTAAATCGTACGGAGAAACAAAGTACGTCAGCTTCATCGCATGACCGCCTCTCCTTCGCTCGAGGATTCCTACAAGTATCTTCATCATTAATACCAGAAACTTATTTTTAATTTATAGAATCGCAGATTAGGACGTTAATACCAACCAACTGGGCTTTTATGAACGAGATTGAAAGGTTCCTTCATAAATGTCTGCAATTGAGCTAGGATACCCAGATCCGCCTCCAGCGACTGTAAAGCGCTGAAAGCTTTACATTTCACTTTCTTATCTGCATTCAATTGATATATCGAAGTTAAACCTTCTAATTGTACTGTAAAATCCAGGAAGTCTCCCCGTGATAAACAAGACACCAATACATCACAGCTCTGCGAACCGTTAAATGTAATTATGACAGTGAATTATAATATAAAGAAATTGTTTAATATCGATTTCCAATTTGTACCTGCTGCTCATTTTTCCCTTCATGATGGATCTTAACATCCTTGACTACACCAGTCGGCTCCAGAAGTACCTCCAAAAAGAACATGTCTGAGGAGATAAACAATTCCGTGCCTGGTGGACCAGACATCATAAACTTTAAGCTGTAACCCAATTATAACAAATATTGACTAAACCATCTGGCCCTGCTCCTCGACAGATTTCACAATTTATATGTATTCACCCTAATTGTCTGGTTAAACTCTCCAGACGTTCCACCATGGATTGTAAAGAAGTCACTTTTATGGAATGTTGCAGGGTATCCAAACATTTTTGCAGCTGACTTTTCTCAGCACTGTCAATCGCGAACCTTTTATCCTGTTATTCGAACGAGCAAAGGATTGGAGTAAATTTAAGATATGGTATTTATTTTAATACAGACTTACCAGCATAGCCATTCGTAAATTTTTGGCAGTTTCCACCAAGGATTTGAACGTGGAAGCCTTGGATCGTAATTTTTCCATAAGCAATTCCATCTGCCAGTCTTTTCCCTTGTCCACCCCTGAACTACCAGAGGCAGGAGGCTGCCCACCTAAATTTAAGAATACACGAATAAATTCTACAATAATGCTCGTAAATCGTTGAGCAAAGCGACACGACTTTCGAACCAGTTATGCAAGTACGGATGTAATTAATTTTTTGTATACGTTCGGGTAACGATACATCGAAAAGTTTCGCTCGACAGCGTTTTCAAATTTCCAAAAGTGAAAGCAAGGTTTCTACTGCTACTTTAACTGACTATATCGAAATGTTTCATTTATTTTGGAGCGAAACAAAGCTTTGCAAAGTTCCAATGAACGAATTCCAAAAATTAGACTCACTGATGGGCTTCTGTCCGTTCGCAACATCCATGTATTCCGCAGTGGATCACACGGATGTTGAAATCTACTCGTATACACGTTCACCGTCGTAATGTCACTACAACATTATTGTATGTACATTGTGACAGGAGGTGTTATTTTCCACCTAACCCACGTTTGATCGCTTAACTACTCCTAACCTTCGCGCACAATATACTAATGCTATACTTATACTTGGAAGCCATACGTTTCCTTAGTACGTATGTACTATAAAGAGCAACAAAGAGGGAGAGGAAATGAGAGTGCTCGCGCTCGGCATTTCGGGATTCCCGAAGAGTGCTGCACCAAGTGGACGATTCACGAACGAATTTCACCGTAGCATCAGAGAGGAAATTTCCGTTCTGGTTGTAATATAAAAACTTTACAGACAAAATATTTTAAAGTTTAAAATTCGAACAATCGGTACCTACACCAGATGTATACATATTTGGTCGAGAATCGCAAAATGCTGAGATATGTTTCCATAAAATTAAATCAGATATTTTCCTAGAGGGAACAGCTGGTTTTGTCAGTGCAGCAACGTTACTGCAATATTGAGTGAGCTCGGTGAGCTGTTGGGGTATTAATAAAATGCCAATTAATCATATTTAATTAGTTAAATACCGGAGTTAGAAGAATAATCCATAGGACCTTTCATGTAGAGGACGTCAATGCCTACAACTTTTGTATAATAATTATTTTGCTAGCGTCAATAATCTATTAATAAATAAAATTTACCTACGGTCTCCTCGGTGGCTCAATGACCAAAAATCGTTTACCGTCGATCGCTCAAACGCATTATAAATTACATTTTACTTTCGATTTTTTATATTGCTTTGCATATTATGTGTCGTCTTGTTCTTTGTTATAATATATAATAAATTACAAAGTATTGTAGAGCAACTCGTGTTGTAGAACCGAGAGCGACGTAATTTTACATTTTCGCGCGTTAGCCATGAGCGCAACTGCCCCGCGCCCCGTCAAGGCCGTTGAGCGACCTCCACCACCACCCAGCCAGTTGCACTCACTGCTGCAGCAGCTGTGGTTGCATCTCCCTCACTCTCACTCAGTTAGTCGCTCTGTACTTATGTTCTGCCATTTGTTCTTCGTGCACTGTAAAGTTCAGGTAAGATTCGCACATAGCGTCAGTATAAGATGTCAAGGATAGAAAACTACATTTGTTATCAGACCCATCGCTCGTGCAATCGATCATTGATTATAATTTCCGGTTTTTCTCAACTATATTCCTAAGTTATTGTAGATAGAAGAAAATTGTATAGAATCATATTTGCAAACGATAAGAGTATTACAAATTTTCGTTAAGTCCAATGATTAATCAGTTATTGGCAATAAAAACTGCTTCTCTATTTAAGAGTTCTATACTGAGAAGTCATTTTTATACTAATGACAATTTCTCAGATAATATCGTAACAGGTAGAGACAAGTGAGACCAGGAAAGGCTGTGTATATGTACATGTATTCCATTTATATTTAAAATAACACAGAAAAGTTTAGCGGTCGTAAAATACAATTTAAATACTCAAATAAATATACTTTATTAATGGACATTCCCTCCTTTTGATCTTCGTTGCTAATAGTAATTATTAAACCTTTCGCTGAACGTGCTAAAAATGCTGCTACTGAAATGTCCGCGTATAGTTTAAAATAATCGTTACGTATGAACATTCACTAAAAAGCTTTATATGTCAACATTTCTCTAAAACTTATCTTATCAAAGTTTTAGACACACTAGTTTAAGTACTTTCATTTATCGCTAAAAAGAATTAGGTACTGTTGTACTCTTGCGATCGACGCTTCCTACTATTGCGTAATATTCATATCTATATTCTTCATTATTTATTAGACTAATACTTTATGGCATCTTACCCATAAATCTCTATTCCCAGCAAGCGGATTTCATATAATACTGATAGTTTTTCGATCCGACGAAATCACATTGCCTTTGTTAACAATATATTGCACGGACTTCAATTTTTATACTAATAATTAATAAATCAACTCTAGTCTTGTACATCGATAAGTCTTTCAGCATTCAAATTTTAGGAACTGATCCAATAGATCGAATGTCGCAAATTAGAACAATCAGATTTTTCATTTGTACAAAATCCCTCAACCGACGCGTATCATTAACTTTCATATCCTATTCACATACTCAAGTTTTACAATTGTGTTGAAAGATACATAACGAGATCGTAGGATTATCCAGGGAACTAATGATATTTGAATAATAATTCCCTTTCATCATAAAAAAAGATTTACCACAATTCAGAATATAAAATCATACGAATTGAAAAGAAACATGATCTCGCTAAATTCCTTCCACCAATTGCCCAGAGATACGTCTAGTTAAGGTCGTATGAGCCGTAAGATTTCTGCCAAAAGTTTAAGACATGTAATGAAAAGCTGTGTCCAATATTTGAAGCAATTCCTATTACTATTAACAAGCTACCTGCAAAATTTTAAATCAATTCATGGGTTTTTTGAAAAATTATAGTGATTTAAAGTTTGCATGTACTCTTATGGTGGTCAGCAGTAACCCAAAGAAAACTTTCTGGTATTTGGTGTGCACGCGCGAAGTTGGAAGAAACAACTGACTTGAGGAAATACAAGCCTGAAAAGNAATACATCCTTAAATAATATTCTCGAAATTGACATTATTTCAACTTTAAAATATTCTTAAATTATCTATTAGGAATTGTACAAAATTCTATCATTCGACATTAGTATTCAAGATTTAATAAGTTTCTTAATAGTCTCGCAAAATTTCTAAAATCTCGTACTGCGTTTCATTAGTGTAACATCTAGTTACTGTTAAAATTTTGATGCTTTATACGGGTTCATACAACCTTAAGAAGAAAACAAAAATATTTGCCTATCTAACTGCAAAGCACCGACCGAACGAGTTGTGCACAGTCTCATTTAGGAAAGTCTTTAGTGTCGCTCATCGACTGGCCCTTTTTCCGTGGTAACTGCAACGTGATCGGTTGAACGTCCTGCGGTTTCCTCGGCCCCTGGTTCGAGCTGCGGAACGTGATCTTCAGATGCGGCACGTGTTGCTCCGCCGCCCAATCGAAATTGAAAATCGGCGTCTCCGGATGTAGCTCAGAGTCGGGGGTATCGACCGGCGTGGTGGGCGTCGCTACGTACGGGCTAAGTTCCTGATGTACGACGTCCGGCACCCTTTGCAGGGTGTCCGACCAAACGGGACTCGAGTTCCAATGCTCTATGGGCAGATCGGCCGGGTCGATCGATCCCGTCGCCGTGGACATCTTCGCCGGAAGCCGCTTGCTGCTCCTCTCGTTGCAACAATACTCCTTATCTAAATCGGTGATATAATACTTGGGCGACAGCGTGTCCGCGCTGTACTGGCCGTGGCACTGAATGAACTTCGCCCGGTAACCGCTTAAGCTCAGCGAATTCTTATTGGGAACTTTGTACCTGTCGGTGAACTGGCTTAACGCGTAGTGACCGTGTTGCACGTTCACGTGAACATTCCTGTTCTCGTGTTCGCTGCTGCTGATCGACATGTCCACCGGCTCCGCGTCCTCCCGTGGATTCCGTGCATTGTAATCCTTCAGCTGGGTTTTAGAAGGGTTGTGCAAATCTTGATCCGAGTTTCGAATTCCGGGTGAGTGTTGCTGATCGTTGTTGTGGGACAGTGAACGAGTATAGTCTTGTTGTTGATTGTTTTGGCCGGTGGCGTACGGCACGCTACGGTTTTGGGTACTGGAGCAAATCGTGTAGGTGAATTTTGTTTGAGACGAATACTGATACAGCCAAGAGCTCGAACGCATCACTTCCGCTTCCCTATCGCTGTAAAAATGAATCACATCCGATATTGTTAGTACAACAATTCAAAGGATGTTAAAAATGTGAATTACCTTAAAACTTGATTGGTGCAGACGATAATTGGATGCTGACATTCTTCTGACGTGTCTTTGACTTGCAAAACGCAGTGCACCCAGAACCATCGACCAGAACGGCTTTGAAGTCTTAATAACGCGGTTGCGGACCGTTCTTGATCAGATTGGATAACTGAAACGTGCAGAGGTAATATGAAAGCTCTCGAATACCTCCAATGTAATAATTTGTGTTCGCCATTTTTACGAATTCGCTTCGAGTTCCAAAATTTTCTGTCAATTTACCAGTTTGATGTTTGCAGTACGCTGTTCTAATCGAATCCCAGTGTAACAAATTGTACCACGACACGTTCACTAATTCGTTGCGAGTATATTCCAAATGGCTCTCGGCTCTGTAAATAGAATTGAAAAAATAATTAATCGACTTTTTGAACATTCTTTGATCGCGTGTTATTAGAAAAAAAAATTACGTTTTATCGATATGAAGGTATTTCATATCCATAGAATGAATAGTGGTGAAAATGTTTGTCGCGCCCTGCACGATACTTTCTCTAGTTTCCGGCAAAACGACGGGCGTGCACGAGGCAAGGAAAACAAATTCATTTCGATTACAAACAGGAACAAAAGGTAAAAAATGGCCTTCAACTAGAACCACCTATAAAAAGAGCAACGATACTAAAAAGAAAACGAAACAGATAACGTGCCAACAAAAAGAGATTAGAATTAGAAAATAAAAATCGAAACAAATTTTCTTTTTGTTATAATAAAACAAAGGTAAATGTTGAAATATGAGAGAGACGTGTTGGTACTGAAAATTAGAGGAACCTACTTTTTGATCGCCGAACCGCAGTTGCCGTCGAGAATTTCTGGACACGTTTATCCGGCAAAGGAATAATCTTCGATCGCTTGGAATTGGACTGTTTCTGGACAATTGATTCTGTACGACCATGTGATCTTGTTTGTCGATCACGTCGTAAACGCTATCGCCGTGTATTAACAAATCCTCCTAAAATACGTTTTATAATAAAAAATTTAATTGCACTCATTGGAACTCCCTGACTTAACGATTGATTCAGGCACTAAAGATATCGTGTTCTTTAATTATAAGGAAAATTCTTTATTGTCCTTTTTGGGTCGTCAATTTTTATAAGCGATCGATTACCATAATTGTCGTGCCTTTGCAATTACTTTACCATAGAGTGTCCAAGGTATTCAGCCGCGTTTTCCGATATGTACAGCAGTTTCCCTTGCTGGGTCATCATCATTATGAACCCGGACATAGCCTGGAAAATTACATGCATTGTACGGCGAAACCGGGGGTCAGGAATAAGATACGATATCAAGATAAAGAATATTACTTTTGAAAACCCTATGTTAGGGGTTGGGATGTTCGAGGAGTCCGACGGACAATTTTTCAGAGCTGAAACAAGAAATTCAATTAAAAAGTGAAATCATTTCGAAGGAGAGAATTATAAGAATCGAAGTGTAAGAATTTTACGATGTCAGTAAGCTTCGTTTAAAAATAAATTATATTGTGATCAATAATAATGTAGGATAAATGAATTTTATTTTCGTACAATGCGTAATAAAATTTAAAGTTTACATAAGATGGGACATAAAAAGAGCTATTACGATACTCATAGTCGATACAGTGTATCGGTATATTACTGACACAATCGTATCGTTATCGCTGCTTTTATTATTCATAAATATTTCGACTCGAAACCTTTTTATCTCAATAACAATTGTTTTAAAAAAACGGGATATTGTCAAAAATTACTTATAACGAATCCACTAGTCGTAAATTGGCGTCTCACAAGTATTCATCGAATAGGATAATAGCCGTGTAACTTTTCTCGTGTATTGTCCCCAGTTAATTCTAACGTTCCCTTTCCTTTTCTACGCTCCATTAAAAATCGTTGTTACAAACGATAACATAATTGATCGAGAGTAAAATCCGAGGGGAAACTCGCTCGGGGCGGAGATTTTCCGTCGTCGTCGCCGTGGAAAGGGTCCCGGTGAAAGAAAAAAGGTTGAAGAAAGACGCGGGGGGGAAGAAAGAAAGAAAGAAGCGTATGCTAATGCAGCATGGCTACGTTTACAAACGGCGCTACACGGGACTATAGTATCGAATACTGTGAAACAATGAGTATGTAGGAGAGAAAGAAAGAACGAAGCGGAGAGCGGAGAGACGATACAGAGGGAGTATGGGTTACAGGAGCGTGAGAGTGTTGTTGCAAAGGCCGACAGGTCAGCGGATCACCCGGAACTCGCGCTTAGACTCCGCTGAGTTTGAATGTACGCCGATCTTACCTTCTTGCCTTACCTACCTACCTCCCTACCTTTTACCTATATATTACTCTCTACGCTCTTGCACAACGGAGATGCCCGAAGTTTTTGATGCCTCCAACGACCGTTTAATATTCTTGTCAAACGGCCGATTCCGGTTAAGCTCTGCTTTTTATCAGAGATCGTCACGAATAATTTCAATAACGTATCGTGGCTGATATCCTTCAAATTTACTCTCCATGAACACAGCTTGTATTATAAATGCTTTATTTTATATG
>NW_017159356.1:25163-36151 GCF_001652005.2 Ceratina calcarata
CATTAACTGGAATTCACTTAATTACCCTAATAGAAAAACGTGAAGTTTTGAAAAAGTTACGTGATGAAACTTTTTTATGAAGGTAGGAATACGAACGATTTTTGAAAATGAATATTTTTTTAGAACGTTTTAATTAGATTTATCGATGCTTACCTTGTTGAAAGTAATTGGCTTTTCGAAGAAATACGCAAACCAAGGCCATAAGCTGCAGCTGGGAAAGTCTCTGCCTGGTTGAGGGCGGTAATGGCAGTAAATCACGTAAGTTGGCGATTTCGGCATTTATCAGGTCCCTTCGAAGTTTGCTGGCACCTTTCGTTGACTTGCTCGCATCTATCCTTCAAGCACACGCGGATGTTACCGATACGAGACACTTTTCATTAACGGCTGGCCAACAAATCGGCATCTAAGGAACGCACATCGCGTGCACTTCTCCCAAGCAATTTCAAGCATTTCTCGAATTTATTACAACGATCGATTACTAATGTCTACGTGTTGTAACGTTCAAAGCTTTTTTTAAGGGCCGACTCATCAGTGGAAGTTTCGCGAGAATTAGAATATGTTTTACAGTTTTTCACACATCTATTTATGATTTCCCTTTCATTTATAAAGACCATGCCAAAGAGAATAGTAAACCTTTGATCGCGTTAACCGGTGAAGGCCCAACCGTTGCGATTCGAATCTCCCCGACGCGGTCCGGTATATCAACGATGTGGCGAACGCGCTCGCGAAAGGGGTAGAAATCACGATCGACGGTCAATGCTCGATGGACAAGCGGGCACCCCGGGACTCGTTAAGCGTGTCACTGGTCGACGCGACGGTCCTCGGTACCGGGCATTACTTACCGATTGAACATATTTCGGTGGCCAGGAGGACATTAGTAGCGGATCACTTGCGGACGACGACGAACGAGACATCCGGGTCGGCAGGTTCTCGCAAAACTGCAGCTACGATCTAACATCCGGGTCATAACGCGCTACTACACTGAACACGTGGATACTGGCGGAGGCTGGTTCTCCTACCTTCTCACCTCCTCGGTCCCCCGTTTTCCCCTGTTGCCCCAGCGGCCACCACCGCCACCCACCATTTCGCCTCCCTTTCCATCCACCACGACCGATGCCCGTCCTATCCCGTTCTACCGCGCTCAACTCCAGGTAAGTACGATAATCACTTCTCTCTGTTTCCCGCTGTTTATACTCCTTGGTCGCTCCCACTCATCGATTCATCTCGCTCGTTTATTCCCTTTCTACACTTTTTCGCTCGCTCGCTCCTTTACCCCGTGCTCGGTTCCGTGCTGCCGCTACCACGGTCACGATCCGGGCACGATCGTGTCCCTCTGCCTACCACCACCGCCATCCTCGCCACCACCGTCGGCTACTGGTCGTGTTTCCCGTGCATAAGGTTCTCCACTGCCCGGAGTATCATTTGCGCCAAGTCCCGCCTCGGGAACTCGTCGGTACCGGTACCAGGGTACCATACTGTGATTCTGTTCAAGTGAGCTTAAGGACCTCCGAGCGCAGCGAGCCTTTAAGAAAACGCGCTAACACCAACGCGTACTTTGTTCCAAGAGGTGATTAGATTCTCGATTTGTGTTAGAAAATCATATTTTTTCAAATTATACAAACTTGAAATATATGTATAAAGGAAGACGTTAAATGCAAGGGGTTGCACAGGTTTTAAAAGAATTATAGTGAGTATAGTATTTGGTTTCTTCTCGTGGATGTGAGACTTATTATTTTGATAATGATAATTATAATGAAATAGCACTCTGATGACTATTTTTAATAAATATAATAATTGACACGTACATACTATAAAGTTTATTTTTCAATCATTTTAAACACGATATGTATAAGACATGTAAATTATAATTTAAATTCATAATTTTCAATTAATTTTATGCATTGTTAAATTAAATACGGATGTAAATATTTGCATAAAAACATAAATTAATTAGAAGTATCGATTGTAACGTCGATTGGATTTAGTAATATTAAATACTACTGTAGGAATAATACCGCGATTTTATGTATGTCGAAATAATAGATGATTGGATTGGATTAAATTACATTTGCATTTCATGTACGTACATGTATTTCTAATGAAATTTATAGACATTACAATTCGTTATCAACGCGTGGATCGTAATTAAAAATTACAAAGTACGCATTAATGGGATATAAATCAGTGGTATCGATAATGCATGCATGTGTATTAGAAAATGAGGCACTTAATACGCGTACCATAATTATTAATACTTTTTATTTACAAAATAATGGTTCCCACAATTTGTGTTTTACTATATTACGATAGACCTCCTTACGCAAAATAAAATGTGTATTGTACTAAGCTTTTATAAATCCTCTTTTACCAATCGATGCGAATAATTCAATCTGTGTCGACGAGTAAAATAATTGTATGCAGCCAAAATATAATGATTGAATTAAATTCGTATTATACGTATTGCGGCCAATTTACACGTAAAAAATATATTTCTATAGGATACGTTATTTCATTGATTTTATTATAATTTATGTGTATAAATGCACATATATCCAATTCTACAAAAATTTAATATCCGTTTCGAATACAACAGTCCCAAAAGACACATATAAAGTTCGACAATTCACGCTATTCTAAAAAATAAATGTTGATTACTTTTGTGGAAAGAAAGAGGTGATCTATATGTGAGTCAGAAAAACGTGTTAAATGTCTCGCATCGTACCTACGTTTTATTCGGTTTCGTTGCTAAAAATATATATATATATGTATTTCTTAATTATTTTTACTTGCTATTTTTTGAAACGCAATGTAAATCAATATTTAATTGCGTGTTACGTCTAACATAAATACCCTAATACGTTGATGATATATTTGATTTTACAGTTGCAATTGTCCACTATCCGAAAGTACATATTTATAATAAATAAAATTATCCGGCATGGCTGTGAAAAAAAGAATTTTTTTCACATTTATTCCGCAGACGGTTATCAGAAAAATCGTTAAAAATATTGTAATTGCCAATTGCACTTAATTGACTATGATTTTTATTCCAGTACAACTTTCACCTGAACTTAAAAATAAATATACTCCGTGCACCAAAATTGCGCGTGATTCTTAATACACATCATTCCTCTGTTAAAGTACACGTGTATGATTATTATTTATGCTCAATCGTTTTGAGTGGTCACGTAATGTAATATTACAATCCCAAATGAAACGTATTACTTTTAATCATTTTATGTTTAAGTATTTTTATTGAACATGTGCTGCTTCAGCAGTAAGTCATAAAACCGGCACTCGTGTATCTTATTGTTAGTTTCGTCGTTATCACGCGCGTGTACAAAATCATACGAGCTCAAACTAATTGGGAGTTTCAAGAATTTCATAGAATACGAGAAACCTTTTCTTTCCTCTTGCCCCCTCCAAGAGAGAAATAAGAATTTCTACCGAATTCTGAATATAATTATACATACATACATACATATAATTCCAAGTTTCATATACCATCATTTTGTATATTGAAAGATTGAAATTGTTTGCACATCATTAATTCGTACGTTAGCTCTGAGCGTCATTCAATGATAAGAAACTTGTTTACAGTGTTTCCTTTGCTTTTCGTATACACAACGATTATCAATCATCTGTATCATACAGAAATCGAACAAAGAAGCAAAATGAAATGCAATCGAAACATATGTATTTTGTTAGTCGTGGACATCGATGAAACTTAAGAAGTGACAAAGCTACAATAATAATAATAATTATCATAATAATAATAATAATAATAGTAGTATTACTATTTATGATCCAGCTAATTCTCTACTATCATCATCCCACTCGTTGAAGCTTTTAGCCTTATCTTCCTTGTCGCTCTTTTCCGAGTCCTGTCCCCCCTCGAGGTGCTCCTCTTCGATGATCATAACAGACTCCTGCGACTCAGCCGCACTACTACTCTGTTCGCTGCATTGCTCGTCATACTCAACTATTTCTGTCTGTTCCTCTACGTACTGTATAACTTCCTCGACCGAATCCGAATTACATTCCTCCAGCTGTTCAATTTGCATCTCCTCTTCTTCCCCCTCCTCTATTACTTTCTCCTCCACTTCTTCGACCACTTCCTCCACTATCTCTTCAGTCTCTTCCGCCGGATAATTCTCATACGTCTGCCGGTCCGTATCGTCGTTACCGTGAATATAAACGATCATTCCGTCCTCCGTACCCTGCATCACGATCTGCTCGTTATCGCTAATGTTCAACTGCTGCGGCTGTTGTTGTTGCTCATTTTCCTGCTGCTGATAGTTCTCGCTGTCGATCAGCATGATCATGTGCTGCCCATCGAGCTCGTGCGTGTTGTAAGTCATTTCGTGCGAGATGTTGTTCAATTGTATGTTCGGCACTATGAACTGTGAGTTCGCGTTCGAGGCCGTCTGTTCGTGCGACTCCGCGGTGACGGCATCTCCAACGCTCAGAGAAGCTGCTATGCCGCTCGCCACATGGCTCAGAGCTTCCGCCTCCGAGGACGGTTCCAGCGTGATCTGCGGCATGGACCCCGACGCCCCGTCGGATTTCCACAAATTCTTGTGCACGCAATCGAGATGAACTTGTAGATTCGTAGCTCGCACGAACACTTTACCGCAGTGAAGGCAACGATGACCCTTTTCCTTGCCGTCCGCCATAGCGCCATGGCCGGCGTTAATTTCGTGGTTAGTCAATTCAGCGACGTCTTTGAACGTCTGCGAACACTGCGTGCATTGAACTTCCTCTATGGCTGACGTATGTTGACGCGTCGTAGGTCGATGATGGTGATTGATCTGATGTCTGACCAGAAGCGTCTCCGACAATGCCACGTAATTGCACTCCTGGCATTTTGGGAAACACATGCTTTTCGGCGGAGGCACGTTGTGTTTCGTATAAAGATGGTACATTAGAATGTTCCGCTTGGTCGCCTTGTAGCCGCAGTGTTCGCACACCCGCGGATCGAATTTCTCCTCGTGCACGTCTTGCATATGCCTTCTATACATATAATAGTTTGTATATTCTTCTTCTAAGTCGCACTTGTTACATTTCCAAGGCCCGGTACCGCCGGCATCCATACTCCCGTTACTCTTCGATTCGGTTTCCTCATCATTATTGCTCGACATCAGATGATCAGACTTCAGAACTACGTAAGACACTTTAGTTTTCGCTGAATTGTCCGAGGACTTCGCCTCTTTCTGCATGATTTTCAAGCGTATGTTTTTATTGTTCTTCACTAGATGAGGATATTTCTTCAATACCTCTCGAATGATTTTCGCATGATTGTTAATCGACTCCTCCGAATTCGATCTGTGCGACGATTTACCTTTTTCCATGTTCTCCTTCTCTTCCAAATCGAATCGTACCTTCTTGGACGGCGAAGGCTGCGAGTCTTGGCCCCTTTGGAAACATCTCGATACAGACCAGTCGTCGTCCGAGTTCATTTCTTTCAGACCTTTATCATTCGCGTGACCCTCGTCCTCCTCGTCTTCGGTTGTGTCGTTCTTACTCTCTCTGTCTGGCGAACATTTACCGCTAGGTGATCTGTTTCGCTTGTATCTATCCGGCGCTTGCACGATCGGTTTCGTATTATAAGTAATGTCGTCGAACGAGGAGAACACGCCAAGCGCGAATTCCTCGGCTTCGGGGAGGTCGAACCGAGAGGGTCCAGGAGTCACCTCTGTAGGCCTGTTTGTCGAAGGCATCCCTTGGAATGTTCGCATTTCGTAATTAAGCGATGGTGTGCACTGTGGTGTATCTAATTTCCTTTTCCAGATCGGAAGCCTTAAAAAATGAAAATAATAATTGCTTCGAGAACTCTGAATTTTCACGAGTTACATTTGCTAATATACGACGGCGAATGTGGATTTCATTAATGATGATTTGTATACTTACTTTCTACCTGGCAACGGTTGAGATGAAAGTCCTGATGATGAAGTGGATGTAGTGGTCGTGGCGGTAGTAGTAGCAGTTATTGTTCCTGTTGTTGTTGGCTTAGCGCTAAGTATTGAAGGCTTCGAAACTGCTATTACTGGCCGCGAATTGCACTTCGTCGACTGTTCATTTTGCAAAGGAGTAGTGTTAAATTGCGCGTCAAGTAATTTCGTTAACACAGTCATGTTCATTTTCTGTGCTGTACGATACAAGGCATTTTGTTCGGATGTCCAATACTCCAATTGACCAGTATACATAAAACTAAAAATATATTGTAATTATGTACAAGTACTGTCTTTAAAAGTTAGTACATAGATTGCACAACGATCTACCTTATAATTGACTTGACACACTCATATGGCATATCTGGTGGCATAATGATAACACCATCGAAATTTTCATCCTTCTCCTTTTGCTCACGTTCAAGTTGCACGAAATAATCTGTACATGTTGTTATGACTAATCGATGGGCCTGGAATATTAATACAAAATTTGTCAGAAAATCTGTCACCCCGACAAATCATTAAGTAAAAGGTTTCTCTTAATGAGAAAAATACCTGAACGGTGATGTCGCTCGTGGGAAATTTAATCGTAAGGTCAAGTAACTCTTCATCAAAATAAAGTTGTTGAAGTCTTTGAAGGAAAAAGGTTCCCCAGTTGTCTACCTTCACTTGTTTCAACCCCCGCGAAGGAAGCTGTTTTTCTTGATTAACAGATTCCATTCTGTATCTTTACATTGACAGTACGAAGAATTACCTTTGCAAGATATTGATACCATTAGTAAATTTTATTGTACTTTACATTATTCTTTAAAAATACATAAATAAAAGTAGTCTGATCTTTAGAGAATACATGTACATTGTAACATCTATGCTAGAAAACAAATAATTCTATTATTACATAGACATTGAATGAATTTGTGAAAACTAATTAATTTCTGCATTAGCTAAGGAAAATGATGATATATTTCCTTACCTGATGCTATCAAATTTAATTATACAGTAAATGTACTTGTGTTCATAGTCCGATCAGACCAAATCCTGTAATGTAAAAGAATAACAAATATGACAACCTTGACCTTTGCAATTACACAGTAACAAACGGTACTTATTCTACAGTGAGTTAACAGAGAAAGGAACTTTTTGTACCCATTATTACCACGATTGAATTATGAGAATTTTAAGTCTTATAACGGATATTTACAACTTGACTGCACTAGAAACATTACTTAACATTCCTGAGAACAATCTCTTCTTATGTGTGACTGAAATATCACAGAATCCATGTCACAAGAGAAACAATTATGCTTCAGTGTAATTATTTAGCAATAAGTTAACCTGACTGCTCTCTAGAAATCAAAAGTATCACATCCAGCATTATGATAATAACGCACCGCGGGGTCCATTGACATCGAAATATGGGTCTGTAACTTACGATAGCGAACGGGCCAACAGCAGCGGAAAAATTCTTTAATTAGCATCAGAGTATCGTGCACATATTGTTAGGATCAGTTCGAAATTGAATTACAGAACAAAATAATCGGAAAAATAAGTATTATGCTATGCGAACAGAGAAAGGTAAACGAAATGTTGTACCGAAACCATCAACGTATACTTTGCGACATGCTGAAAAACGGAAGTTTAATAACGATGCATATCTCTCTTTCACGATCGAACTCGAGCATGTTAATTGTTTTATTTCGAATATATACAAATTCAAAATACCCCGTGAATGTATTTGCACGTACCTATTTAACAATATTTTAATATTCGTCTCAGCTCCATCTCTTATAAATTTCCTTAGTGCGCCAGTAATATTGAACATTCCATTGTGTATCAGACCTCACAGATGGAGTTGAGCGTATCGACTTCCTACGGAAACCGAGTGAAACCGGACAACTGGAGTTACTGAAGTATAAAGAAGTCTGTAATTCACATATGCATGACATGGACGTTCGAGCTCTATTTTATGGATTAATTACTGTTTAACTGGAAACGATAAATGGAAATAAAATTGGAATTACATAATCTAATAGATTTTATAGGTGGGCGGAGGATGCAGACGCAGCACGGTTTTCCTAAAGCTATTAGAATTTTACCCAAACGTCTGGGACGGTTAGGGTATTTTTAGGCTGTGCATCCATGTATCTTCATGTTTCGCAACTACCTTCTCGAGCATTAGAGTCGTCAGAGTCAGAGTCAAAGCTGCAGAGCTGCTGCCACTGCGGACTGCATGCAACTGCATGCATTTATTTTTTAATGAGATAAATCGAGCACGGAAATAAACTTGAGGTCAAGTTTCGGCTGTTCTTGATAATAACACGAGTGACATGTATGAAACATTCGCTGATGTCATTAATAATCGATGATTAAGCCCGGAAGGATCCCAATGGAAAGCGCGCAATGTATTTCCATAAAATGGGTGGACACATGTACGGGCTTTGAAAGCTGTCACTGGGCGCTACCATTTATTTTTTGTTTTTCGTCGAATATTCGATATTCTACTATTCTCCGAAACGGATATCACGATTTCTGAGAATGGAGAAGATAATGCCTTATCTGAATCGAAATCGATTTTAACAGACAGTTGGAAAAGAGAATATAATTAACATTCTGTAAGTAAACATTTTGACAGTTGTACTCTTGAACTTGAATTTGAAATAATACTTGTCATGCTATGCGAATAAAATGATTATTTATAATTTGGACCGACAGGTTTTGTAGGATGATGAGGTTGAATTTTAAAACAGTATTACTTGTGATAGTAGTTGCAGTATTAAGTTCAATATTAACATCATGGAACAATTGTGGCAGTCCATCATTTTTCAAAAGTACTGACTGGAAGTCCAAATTCCAGAATAGAGTAAGCTAAAAGCATCGCAATTTTAAGTACTTTATATAAGAAATTAACATTCTGTTTATCTCTATTTGCTTTGTAAAGGACAAATTGAATGTGGAAACTGGATATCAAGAAATAGACTGTCACATAAATGGAGATTACTCCATTGGATGCCGCAAGGAAGGAGATGAAGTTTATATACCGTTTTCATTTATTCATAAATACTTCGAGGTAAATACCATAACTACATTTCAGTTCTGATGAGACACTTATATTTCTGAAACATTACAGATTTATGGGAAGCTAGCGACTTACGATGGCTTGGAAAGATTTGAATGGTTGCATAGTTATTCAAAAATTGTCAATCCCAAAGGGAAATATGATCCCAGAGGAGTATTCATGACTTTCGAGAACTATAACGTCGAAGTCCGCGATCGCGTTAAATGCATTAGCGGGAATGACGGAGTGCCGATATCTACTCAGTGGGAAAGTCAAGGATATTTTTATCCTACTCAAATTGCTCAATTCGGGCTGTCGCATTATAGTAAAAATTTAACGGAACCAGAACCTCGCAGGAAGATCATAGAAGATTCGGATAAAGTTAAAAGGGAATGGATTATACTACAAGGATCTATCGCGAGCAGAGTGTACGATAAACACGTCAACAGCCACGTGATGAAATTTGCGACGCCAGAAACAAGCACTTCCGGGATCACTTTAAAATTGGATCACGTACTAGATTTTGTATTGAAATGGGACTTCAACATCAAGGACAATGGGAGCATTATGGTCACGCTGCAATCGAGGGAGAGGAAGGAAATATATTATCTTCATTATGTCAGTAGTAACGTAGTATTGCACACGTACAACAATCATGTTTATTACGGAATTGGTCAAATTAATCACCAGTGGAGGAGATTTACTAGAGACTTAGTGATAGATTTACAAAAAGGTTTATACTTAAATGATAAAAATAAGAAGAAACTGTCTCGTTCGAAATTAAAGGTAACTTGTGGCTATAGAAGTTAGTAGATAAAACATTTGTTTAAATCATTAAAACTATAATCGCCTGGCAGATGGTGAAGATAACATTATATGGATCTGGGATGATCGATAATGTAACATTGTCGACGAGCGAACACATGGAGCAGTTCTATGATGCAGCTAGATGGTTCGTCGCTAACCAGAATATTAGCTCTGGTGGATGGGCGAACCCTGTTAGAAGGAAAGTAGCACCCGGAATGGCTACTCTTGAACCTGGATGGTATATTCCATTTAACTGAATTATCAAATTTTTTGTGATTATCTATTATCTATAAACGTTGTTTCCATTACATAACGTTTATAGGTACTCTAGTATGGGTCAAGGACATGCTATATCTGTGTTAGCAAGAGCGTACTATCATTCCGGCGAAGAACAATATCTACAAGCCGCTGTTAGAGGCTTGCAGCCTTTTAGAATATCTTCTAGTAAAGGAGGAGTAGCTGCAGTATTTTTAGGTAAATACGTATGGTATGAAGAGTATCCTACAACGCCTTCCTCGTTCATACTCAATGGATTTATATATTCTTTAATCGGTTTGTACGATCTGAAAAGCATAGCTACGGGTAAGGATGCGGAAGAGGCATCCAGGCTTTTCAATCAGGGTATGACGTCTTTGAAAAACATGTTAACGTTGTACGATACAGGTTCTGGTACTACGTACGACTTACGTCATTACACATTAAAGACAGCCCCGAATTTAGCTAGATGGGATTATCATTCCACTCATGTTAATCAGCTTCTTCTCTTAAACTCGATTGACAGCGATCCAATTTTCACTACCACCGCTGAACGGTGGATAGGGTACATGAACGGTAAAAGAGCAGCACACAATTAAATTGTTTTGGTTTCTAACGATCGACTGATTTTTCTAGCATTATTATTACTCATGACAATTTTCTATCTGGTTTTCTCTTCCGCTTTTGTACATTTTGTAAATAATTTTGAATAGACACGGAAATGGACCAAAGTATGATTATTTGTGCACGTACTTATTGTTGGAGGATAATTAGGATCGATTTTCCGATACTTTATGACGATCATAATTTCTTCAATTCTTGAAGAGAAAACTACTATATTCACCATGGCAAATTATTTTTAGTTGAAGCTTAGTGCATTGTTACATTTAAAATGAGCTTATTTAATCCGTAGGTAGAAT
>NW_017159356.1:37667-99437 GCF_001652005.2 Ceratina calcarata
CATTGTGTTACATGTTGTAATGTTAAATTAAATACTTTTTTAATTATTTGTATATTTTATTTATAATAAAAGATATGTTCTCGAACTCTGAAAGTTACGACTTTAACCCATTCTGCTAAAAATACATGGCATAAGTGGCACTGAGCGATTAAAAACGATTTAAGAATTTAATTAACAGAGCAGCTTCAATGTTTTATTCACATTATCGTACTTTGGCTGTTTGAAAATGGAAAAAATCAATGAATAGTTTAGTGATTATAGTCAAGCAGTTGCAGGACTGCTAGTCTTGAGGTGTGTTTCACATTGATGCATAATATTAGCTGAATATTAGCTACATGCCATGGGCTGCGTTGGTTGATAGTTTGGAATAACAGAAGCAGAAAAGTATGATTTGATGTATCGTAAAATAAATATGTACATATAATTTCAAATAAATTTCTCTAAGCCCGTTTTATAAAATGGCTATGTTCGAAGTACTAAGGAAAGACTACAGTGTAAGGATTATTATAGTGATCAAGAGAAATTCTATGGTTAGCCGGTTCGTGTTTTCAAACATATTCTTATGCAAATATTCTTATGTGTTTTCAGGATTATTTACAACAATGTTTTAAAGTGTCGGATGTGCAGACGTTCCAAAAGAAATGTACAGAGCGCTGTGCAAACGATAACGATAGAAAAGCAGCGATCGATCAAGCATTAAGAGACACACTTCTTGTAATATTATCTGAAAATGCATCGAATAATGTGCAATTACTCGAAACCTACATCACATTCTGCATCGATTTGTGCAGAAAAGAATTAGCAACCGCAAGCATACCAGTGATGCTGCTAGGTGATATATTTGACTCTATGACACTTGACAAGTGCGAGCAACTCTTTACTTTCGTCGAGAACAATGTTGTCGTATGGAAAGAGGATTTGTTCTTCAGTTTTTGCAAAAACAATTTATTAAGAATGTGCAATGACTTGCTCAGAAGATTATCCAGATCTCAACAAACTGTCTTTTGCGGAAGGATCCTTTTATTCTTAGCAAAGTTTTTTCCATTTTCTGAAAGATCTGGTCTAAACATTGTTAGTGAGTTCAATCTTGAAAATCACACAGAATTTGGCTCAGAGAAAACCGAGGGAGATGATTTGGAACAAATAAAAAAGGATGACGACAAATCAGAGAGTAAAGTGCCAATTGATTATAATTTGTACAGAAAATTTTGGGCACTGCAAGATTTCTTCAGAAATCCAAATCAGTGTTATAATAAAATGCATTGGAAAGTATTTTCAGCAGTAAGTGTGAATTATTACTGTTTTCAATCTCGTGTTATATGCATCTTTCTAGTAATTTATTTGTGTTTCTTTTAGCATGCTTCAAGCGTGCTGTCAGCATTTTCATCTTTCAAATTGGAAGAACAACGTAATTATCCCTCGGCTTGTATCAGAATGGATACTTCTATGGAGGGATCTCATAAAGAAACTCCATATTTCGCAAAATATTTAACGAATCAGAAATTATTGGAGTTGCAATTGTCCGATTCGAACTTCAGGCGATACGTATTGCTGCAATTTCTCATTCTTTTCCAATATCTTAATAGCACTGTGAAATTTAAAGCGTAAGTATCTAAAACTCCCGCGCGTTCTAACACGCAGTTCTACTACCGTATTCTCGATTCCTCTTCATAGAATTGAATATTTTGTAATGAATTAATAGTTGAAACGATTTTGAAAGCTATAAAACAATGTTTGTTTCCCAAAGCTTCCTTGCCAGTGGCTATGAGACAAGGTCTGCTTTCCTTAAATAGTGTTTCAAACTATATCTCATCACAGAGTCTCAATAAGTCGTTTTGTCATTTTTAAGTGAAACGCACGAACTGAAGCCTGACCAAGTGGACTGGGTAAAGGCAACTACGGACCAAGTGTACGCTTTACTGACGGAGACACCGCCCGATGGCCCAGCGTTTGCCGAAACTGTTAAAAATATATTGAAACGCGAGGAACACTGGAACGCATGGAAGAACG
Organism: Ceratina calcarata; assembly: GCF_001652005.2. Taxonomy (NCBI): domain Eukaryota; kingdom Metazoa; phylum Arthropoda; class Insecta; order Hymenoptera; family Apidae; genus Ceratina; species Ceratina calcarata. Next base: position 39,678 of record NW_017159356.1, read on the forward strand.
AAGGGTGCCCGCCATTCAAAAAGCCAGCACCAGATTCCATCGCCGATATAGACGAATTAAGGAAGCCGAAACGACCGAGACGCAGAATTGGAGACGTTATTCGAGATGCTCAAGCAGTAGGGAAATATCATATGGGAAAGTAAGAAATTTTTGAAGAATCAATGACTTTTTCTGGACGTAAAATTAAATTTGGTTGCTTTTTAGCCCAGAACTCACGAAATTGTGGAACTTGTGCCCTAATAATCTTGAAGCATGTAAGTCCAAAGAAAGAGATTTCCTACCATCTCTGGAAACATATTTTGAAGAAGCTATTGCGCAATTGGATCCTAAGGCAATGGTCGAAGATGAATACAAGTAAGTGCATTCTTTCGAAAACTCCCTTTTCAACTATTTATTATTTCTTCTCATTTAACTTGTTTATTCTCATTTGTTTCGCAGAAAAGTAAATGATGGAAATTTCGGTTGGAGAGCATTGAGATTATTGGCAAGACGTAGCCCACATTTCTTCGTTCATGGAAATTATCCCATCAATAAACTCCCTGAGTATCTCGAAACAATGATTAAAAAAATTGCCAAAGATCGCCCAGTAAGTGTAGTGATCTCATTAATATCTGTTTATAAACGTTCGAATATGAAGAAACTAACAATTTATGACTTTTCAAGCAAACGCAAATGGATATAAAATTAGAAGCAGAAGAAACTCCCCCTCCGGAATCGAATGATCAAGAATTCAATGAGGACGTTTTAAAGCAAGAGAGTGAACAAGTGGAGTCCGAGAATACAGAGAATACGAAGGAACGGAAGCTGACGAAAATCACGCCTGAGATGGTTGCAAAGTTGGCGGAGGTTCTCAAGAACGATTGGAAAAAGCTAGCGACGAAACTTGGCTACACAAGCGATGAGGTATGGAAATTGTTTAACGTAATCAAAAATATATGACGCAAAATGCGGGTTATAAAAGCGCGTATCTTTCAGATCTCTTTCTTCCAAGGGAAACCAACACCATACGAGCAGTGTAAAAATATACTTGAAATCTGGGCGGAGGAAGACGTTGACGCGTCCGTGGAGAATTTGGCTTATATTTTAGAGGGCTTAAAGCTAACAGAAGCACTAGCCGTCTTGAAATCTTAAATTGCCTCTTAAAAGAGTGTCTATTTATAAATATGGGAAATCAATTGTAATTTAAATTCGGGACGCTACCGCGATCCATGATATTGTACAGTGAATACATGTTTACAATTTCTTAAGATGCTATTTTTATGAATCCTGACCTTAAATTTCGTTTATTTAAATATAGGAGTAATAAAGTTCGTAAAATGTAGGAAAAAGCACTTACTTGTAGATGTAGTTAATTCGGATGCTGCAAAACACCGAGCACTACAGATTCAGCATACTATAATAAATGAACGTAAATTGCGCGAGTAAATGCGTCGATGAGACGTTTCAAAGATTAATTAGATTTTAACAATACTACTCTGTCACCAGCACATTTGAATCACTTTTTTTTATTATATCCTCCTCACAAATTGTGACTTTGATTGACAGGAACATGTATCGTTAGTCTTCGATAATCGCGTCGAGATATCGAAACGTGACCATATTGAAAATCGATTCACTTCATGAGTCCACTTGATGCAGTTTCCGTTTTTTATTTAGAAAGACAATAATAAAGTGTACAAATAATACAAAGTTTCGAACTAAAAACGGTCCTCGGTGCAAACTATATCGAAGGATAGTTGGTTTTACATCTGCACGGTCAGGATCTACATATGTACTTTATATGGCATCGAGGGAAATTCTTATTTCTTTCATTTAACTTCTTTTTCCGGCACGAAATCGATTCGCCAACAAGCATGCTGACAACCTAAAGGTACAGACCGATGCTTTTTTCTACTTAATCGTAATAAATTAGTTTTAACGTTAGTAATATATCATCGTATCTTCGAATTATAGACACTGACTTAGACGCGATTTATGCTCGATGCGAACGGCTGAGGCCAGCGACGATTAACACAGCGGCGAAACGGCCTGGGACACGGTGACGATTCCGTTACGAGCGGGAACTATACGTGAGTTATAAAATATTGCTACACATAATATCGAGTAGTTTCGAAAGCTTGGTTCCACAGCTATTCGCAACTATTAGGCCAATTCGCAAACAATCCTATTCTTACATTTCGTTTATAAGTTGCAACGAGTTCGGATTAAAATTTCTCCGAGGTCAAAGACTGAGGAGGCGCCGAAACTCAGGAATAGAATATGAATCTAAAATTGATAATCTTATGGAAGTGAAATTTGCATATCTCGTGTGTGCATCTCATTGATCTAGGTATTTTAAAAGAGAAATGAAGACCGATTGTCCTCCTCTAATCCATCTTGACCTCTCTTAATCCGTGCCCGGTTTCCAACTTGTTTTACGTAATTGCTATCGTCGGGAACACGTCTGCCGCGAATTGTACACAGAGCATAAATCCGGATTCCAGGTGCGAGAAACTCGACGGTCTTTCACGGAACCTTTTCTTATGTAATCGACTCGTTTCTTACATCTAAACATACACACTCATATGTATTGGCTAAAATGTAAATGCAATTCGATCGCGGATATGAACTCCGACGTTTATCTTAGGTCGTAGGGCAGCCGCAGTCTATGCTCTTTCGTCCTGCTCTCATTTTATTACGCATTATTTTTATTTCTCTACGGTAAGTAATGACTCGGTGTATGGCGGGCATTCTGACCACTCGTCTCCTCCCTTAGAAACGATCTAAGTACTGGACGTTTATCGTGACGTAGGGAACCCCTAATTAGCGTCGATGTAGCGCCCGTTGATATTGCCGCACGAAACGTGGCGCGTCGCATAAACGCTCATTCGACGCTCGATAACGACGGCGATTAAGAGTACAGGCGTGTGCAATCGACTTGAAACATTGATGAACGATGTCTAGACGATCAGTCTTATTTTTTAAAGAGAGAACGGAAATTCGTGTGAAGCCTTGGCTAATGATTCGCGATTAGGGTTACAACCTTTGGAATTATAAGTAGATTTTACATTGCTTAGAAACGAGATGGTCAATGATCAAACACTTATTATTGATTAACGCGTTCGCCGCGGCTTTGCTACATGTTTATATTTAAACCTTTCACGCGGCAATTTCTGCTATTCTATTGTACTGTTTTATTGAAATGCATTCACGGAACGTATTGCAGTATCTTTAATTATAAACGACGTACAAGTTCAGAGCCATAAAATTTCAACGAATTTTTAATTCTGCATCATGCATTAACGTAAAGTCAATATTCACAGCGAACGTGTTAATGCCGTGTTCGAATGATATTTTTACATCCTTCCCTTCCTTCCTCTATTGCTTTTCACTGGTACATTAAATAGTAATGGGCGACACATCTCGGTTTCTATTTACATAACGACAGGAGCGACGAGCTCTGTTGTGTTGCATACGTATGCTCGGGAATAGAGAGAGAGAGAGAGATAAAGGGATAAAAAGAGATAGAGAGGGAAATGGAAGGATTAATTTTCCATTAGAGAATCCAAGTACTCCTTGTAATCGTCTTCCGACATCTCCTCCTCGTTCTCCACATCTTCCGTGCTTCTCCGCCTTCTCGTGGTCTCGCTGGTTACTTCTATACAGAGCACCGCGAACTTGTTGTCACAGGAATAACGAACTTGTTCCAATAGACGACCGCCTGTTAACGGTGATCCTAATCCGTAACGATCCGAGCTGCTCGAATGCCAGGCGTCGCAGTACGTGTCCATCGCCCGGTCTCCCAATTTGTGCGACCCGTGCCACGCCACTTTCTCTGGCCTAGAACAATTCATATTAACTAGTTCGACAAACCGAAAACTTGAACGAAATTTAAAGTTCAACGACGCAAACGTATCGCTTATTGATATAAAGAAATGAGAAGATAATAGTGTTATTACCAGGCAAAGTCGGTGAGGATGTTCTTTCCGTTGAAGCTGTAGATCCTCGGGTTCTGCGAGAAATACGCCCCATTTCCGTTGAACATCTCCTTCCACGAATTGAACAGAACGTCTCCCTGGGGAGGAGGAAAGCAACCGTGTACGTATTTCGTATGACGTGCGCGATACGCTTATGGAAAATTGCTCGGAAACTTTGATGGGAAACTTTCGTGGATAGATAAGTCTCCGGTTATCGATGCATTTCGGATTGCAAATCACCTTTATATTGACGATGGGGAGATCGCGGTCGCCCAGTCTTACGATACTGTCGACGTTCTGAACTCTGGAACTGAGGAATGCCCGGAACGTACCCCTCAGACCGGCTCGCTTCGCTTGTCGATAACAAGCGTAGTCAGCTTCTCGTACGCCGTGCATGTCACCGGTAAACGGCTCGTTCAAAGCAGCCATTCGTAACTGGAAATTGCAATATCGATAGGACGTGCTCCCAGGAAATAATTACTAACGTTAGGGAATATTATCTAATACACTGAGTTAATTTTACTGAGAATTCGCTCGTACAACTTACCAGAATTTTTAGAAAGACTTAAGAAAACGTTCTATTAAAATGATTAAGGACTGCTGTATTTGGTAGGAATTCGATTTTGCTAAGTTTAAACGAGATGCATGTGTTAAAGAAAATTGGAGACGGGGATCATGTCAAAAGATTAATAGTGCTAATGTCTTACCATTCGCGGATACCACTTCGCAGCGGAAAGAAAATTCAATTTGAAATTAGGTAATGCATTAGCTCCGGCTGTTATCGATAAGCTTTTGCGCTTAACAGGATTAAGATAGTAACTCACCCCTGTTCCGTCTGCTTTTACGGGTATCTGGTTGATCAGGTTGGAAGCTTCGAAAGGTGGATTCGCCGGTGGCGGTGACGTCGTCGGTGGTGCCGGGGTAGTTATTGGTAAAAGCGAGCCCAACTGTAGAGGATAGTATAAATATTTTGACTCGAAATAGTATAATCGAATAAATTAGAAAGGAAACAGATTCCTGGTTGTTTATACAGAAGCATTATCTTTTAGAAGCGTAGAATTTTCGTTTCCTCTTCGATATTATTATTTATATAAAGCATCCGATACGTATATAAAGTATATCGATATATATATTTTATTCATGTAAATTATGGTAAGAAAAATGGGATATACTAACTGCAATGTACTGCCAGCCACTGTTGACTCTAACGAGCAGTGCTTGTTCGTCTATGATGTAAGCTAGTGTTCCAACCGGACTCACACCCGACATCTAAGGATATAATAAAATTATATCATCAGTATTGTCCAAGTTAATATGAAGTGCATTTTCAATACGAGATGGTAAAAGAATTTTACTCTTGTCATGGCTTCTGTGTTTTGGAAAGTCACAGCTCCCGGCACGATCTTCGTCGTGGTTTCTACAGGCCCTCTGGTTGCTGTGCTTGTAGCACCTTATAAGAATTTCGTAAAAAAAATTATTACGATTGAATTATAATCACAGAGACGAATTTAATTCGTTGATTAAATGCATCGAACTGCAGTGTTTTAATATATTATTACCTAAATGTTCTTTTAGTTCCTTCAATTGTTTTAGTTCTCGGAGAGCTTTCAATTCGTCCAGACTAGTTCTAGCTCCTAGGTAAAACAAATAAAAAACAGTCCATCACGATCGAGTATATTTTTCATGAGTCTATTTTGATCATGAAATATTTTCTTATGTGAGATTATAAAGGATTCTACTTTTATTAGAAAGATTGCATAATTAACGACGTGCAATTTCTGTTTACCTTGTCGAACTCCGTAGTAATCTCTTTCACCAAATATGTGACTCCTGCCAATTCCTGGTTCACCTTTCTGTCCAATTAATGAGACTCCCGGAGGTCCTGGTGGTCCTGGAGGTCCCGGAGGTCCCGGGACTGGAACGTAATTCCCTTCAGACGGCTGTCCCGGCGGACCAGGCGGTCCCGGAGGTCCTCTCTGACCGTCTCTTCCGGGTACTCCGGGAATTCCCGGAAAACCATCATCCCCTTTATCCCCTTTTATCTGTGCATTATTAAAGTGCGCACACTTGAAGGCTTCCCGATTTCCAGTTTTATAGTAGTGTGAAATGCAAATAATCTCGTGTCACAGCAAGGCGTGGGCGATCGCCTTCTCAAACAAAACGCCAAGTCATCTTCGATGATTAATTACTCAGCTAATATAAAGAGCGTGGGATGACTATATTTCGTTGGAAATGCTATTTTGTGGCGAAGCGTCGTAGTAATGCATGTATAGTTTATCCTCGGTATTCGTTATCGACGGAATTTCAAATAGAATCAATATTCAGGCAACATATCAAAGATCTTGGCGAGCGGGAATTTGTATAAATCACGAAGCGCGCCTTCGTCGACGCGGGCCGTTCGAGAGCGCAATAAAAGCGTCGGGTTTACCTTACGTTGCCGCGGCTTTTAAACCAAAGTGCGCTGAATTAAGCCCTGCCACGTGCAATCGTTTCTGCTTGTCACTTGTCACCCGGCGTCGACGGAATTTCTGGCTCCGCGGGGGTGGGCAGCCGAATAAATCGAGCTCGCGGCTTCGCCGACAAAGATGAAAATAAAACGCGTCAAGCGCACAGGTGAATTAATTCCCATACGCTGATTGCAACTGTACCGCCGCTTGTACAATGAGACACAACGTGATCTACGAGTGCCGTTACACACATGCACTTCCAGGGCCGATTTGCTGTCCGTACGATAAGAAGAATCGCTCGTTGTTAACAAACCGCGTCCTATCGTTTCGCGTCGTGGCTGTGATTGAAAGCTCGAAAGAAATCAAGTCGGACGCAGCGTTAAAAAAATAGAAATTCGAAACTGGGGGAACAAGCTGGAATAAAAACAATGGTTTTACATTTCCTTTCTCGATTTTACGCTCACAAAATTTTTCAAAATTGTATCCTGCCGAGAGTGAGCGCAAATCCGGCGTTATGTTTCTGACATTTTTTCACTAAAAAATCTGTAGAAGTGTAACGAGAACAGTGGATCACTGCGCGGATCTCCGGTTCAATGTGTCAAACGAGACAGCATAAACAAGTCCATTCATTATTATTCGTTTCGTGCTGAAAACTCTTCATCCATCCCCTTTTAATATTTCAATGAGAGTTAAGAGTAGTAGACATGGATAAAACGCGTTGAGTAGATCTTATGAAATACCGATTGTCGTGTGAAACGTGTCTGGTGTCAGGCGGTTTTAGGTTCGATGCTGATGACAAACTGTAAATCATAGATACTTACGCCAACAGAAAGTCCGTAAGGGCTGGGCGCGCCGGGATCCCCTTTCTCTCCCTTGGGCCCCGCTGGTCCATTGGGTCCAGGAAGTCCGGGAGTTCCAGGACGACCCTGTTAGAAACAGTTACCGATACATAGCGTTCACGTTCTACCTTCCTGTCCATGAATATTCTATGTTCATTAACCCTTTAATTAATCCCGCGTACAGTTCAATCTAGCGCACACTTTGCCCGATTACACGTAGACACAGTGATTTCTAATTTTGAAACGCGATCGTTAAACCGCGTCAGTAGAGATAATTCGGTCTACCAATTTCGAGTAGCTAATTACTTGGATCGTTTGATCGATGATGTATTACAAATGACTGCTTTTTTACCTTACTTGCTAGGATGACGTGGGCGCTGTGTAATACTCACTTTCATGGTGTTCTGTGCGTAGCATTGGAAAAAGAATATTATAATTTTAGAGTTGAATCACTTTCAGTAGACTTAAGTGATTAGTGATTAATTTATGTAATTACTAAGGGGTTGATCAATTTTTTGATTAAGGGGATGTTCAATTTCGTAGGGAATTAGAAAAGCGATTAAATCAAAAGTGAAAACACCATGTAGAATAAGACAGAACACAGCTTCCTATAACAGCGAACAGAACTTTCTTTGGCATAGCAGTGAATTCGCAATTTACACTTCATTTTAAAATATATTAAAAATAGCTGACCACGTATTTATATTTATTGCAATTTCACAACNCAGTGGATCACTGCGCGGATCTCCGGTTCAATGTGTCAAACGAGACAGCATAAACAAGTCCATTCATTATTATTCGTTTCGTGCTGAAAACTCTTCATCCATCCCCTTTTAATATTTCAATGAGAGTTAAGAGTAGTAGACATGGATAAAACGCGTTGAGTAGATCTTATGAAATACCGATTGTCGTGTGAAACGTGTCTGGTGTCAGGCGGTTTTAGGTTCGATGCTGATGACAAACTGTAAATCATAGATACTTACGCCAACAGAAAGTCCGTAAGGGCTGGGCGCGCCGGGATCCCCTTTCTCTCCCTTGGGCCCCGCTGGTCCATTGGGTCCAGGAAGTCCGGGAGTTCCAGGACGACCCTGTTAGAAACAGTTACCGATACATAGCGTTCACGTTCTACCTTCCTGTCCATGAATATTCTATGTTCATTAACCCTTTAATTAATCCCGCGTACAGTTCAATCTAGCGCACACTTTGCCCGATTACACGTAGACACAGTGATTTCTAATTTTGAAACGCGATCGTTAAACCGCGTCAGTAGAGATAATTCGGTCTACCAATTTCGAGTAGCTAATTACTTGGATCGTTTGATCGATGATGTATTACAAATGACTGCTTTTTTTACCTTACTTGCTAGGATGACGTGGGCGCTGTGTAATACTCACTTTCATGGTGTTCTGTGCGTAGCATTGGAAAAAGAATATTATAATTTTAGAGTTGGATCACTTTCAGTAGACTTAAGTGATTAGTGATTAATTTATGTAATTACTAAGGGGTTGATCAATTTTTTGATTAAGGGGATGTTCAATTTCGTAGGGAATTAGAAAAGCGATTAAATCAAAAGTGAAAACACCATGTAGAATAAGACAGAACACAGCTTCCTATAACAGCGAACAGAACTTTCTTTGGCATAGCAGTGAATTCGCAATTTACACTTCATTTTAAAATATATTAAAAATAGCTGACCACGTATTTATATTTATTGCAATTTCACAACGTTGCCGATGAGACATAATGATTTATGTAAGATGACGAAACCATTTCTTCAAATTCTTTTCGACCGCGAGATGAAATCAAACGGCAATAAGTAGGTTGATCGATAAATAAAAAAAGAAGCGAAAAAACAAGAAAGAAGTTTCCTCGTACCACCCATCCAGGTAAACCAATTTCGCCCATTGCTCCTGGCTTGCCCGGTGGTCCTACAGGACCTGGTGGCCCAGGCCGGCCTCGTCTTCCCCTCTTGCCCTCCGCTCCTTTTTCACCCTTGATGGTGATGAACTCGGTCCCGGAGCCAGCTATAGCCGTTTGTCCTGGCGGACCTCTCTCGCCTTTCTCGCCCTTCGGACCAAAAGTGCCCTGCGTGCCTGGAACTCCGTCCTTGCCTGGCTCGCCTTTGTTGCCTTGCGGTCCTTGACTGCCATTTACACCAGGAATCCCAGCTGGTCCAGAATCACCTTTGTCTCCCTTCTCGCCTTTCGTCCCTTTATCTCCTTTGTACCCGCGCGCGCCGGCCTCGCCTTTGTCGCCTTTTTCTCTCAGTACTAATTAATTCGGTGTATTCTGAATTAGCATCAGGGATTATTGCAAAGTAATTTTATGAAGCAAGCAAGCGCCCTTTAATTTCTCAAGAATTCCAAGTATTCTTTGCCGTCTCTTATTTAGAGCAGATATCTACAGTAATTGAGAACACTTTCAACTGATATTTTTATTTGAACATTTTGATTTACTTAATCGTTAGGCAAGTTTGCGTTTCTTAAAAGCAATAAGAAAATTATCTTACTTGTGTCTGTAATATCCACTCCTCCGGGACCGCTTAATCCGGGTATTCCCGGAGGTCCTGGTGGTCCAGGGGTACCAGGTTTCCCTTCCGGTCCCGTGTCTCCCTTGTCGCCCTTCTCCGCCGGTCTTCCGTTCTCACCTGGTGCTCCAGGGAGTCCCGGGGATCCCGGCGCGCCAGGTTCACCTTTGAACCCTTGTATACCCCGTGGACCTTCTTTTCCGTGATCACCCTTCCCGCCTTTGTGTCCGGGCTCGCCTTTGTTACCTTTGGCCCCGACGACTCCTGATTCCCCTTTCGGTCCTGGATTCCCTGGAAGACCTGCCTCGCCCTTTTGTCCTGGGAGTCCTGGCCTCATCGTGATACCCTCCGTCTACGCACACAAAAGTGGTCCCCCTCTTTTATTGGAAACAAGTAACTGTGTGGGTAACGTAATACGAGCGCTGATTACAGTATAATGAAGACACTGTAATTAATCTTCCATCATTAAAATGATGCTATAAGATATCTGATACACTTTATTCCTGTTATACTTCACTATTTGCCAGCCGTATCAAATTCGCGAGTAGATAGTCTTGTATATTCTTATCGTGAGCGAGATGATATTAAGTGCACATCGTCGTTTGAAAGTACGCAAGTACTCGGAAAGCGTGACGCGCTTTAAAAGGTGAAAACTTTGATAATACAATTGTCGTTCGGAATCCATCATAAAGTTGTGCGATAAATTTCCACCGCGAGACCGAATGCCTGCTGTTAGTAGCATACCAAACCGAGTACAATATCTCGAAAGAAGCTACCGCGCGCCCGTAGTTGTTACTCTAAATATGGAACTATTACTATTACTCACCCTATAAATGCCCCGGGGTTTCCAACTAGGCTGCATGCGCATAATAGTCGAAATTTCTCTGTTTAATCATCGGTGCAAGGTCGTAAAGTTAAAAGCGGTCGGTTGACCCGACACGCCACGCCACGCCACCCTCCTATCGTTTGTATCGCACGCTAATGGCCGTTGACGAACAATCGTCGTTCAAACGATTGCCCACATCCGCGCCGATACCTCTCTCCTCAATCGAACTATTATACCATTCTTGGCGCTTGTTAGGCAAGTTGTTTGCAAAGCAAACAACCCGTTGATCGACAACTTACGACTGGTATGAATTATTCAATGACCGGAGGAGTTGAGATCTCGCCGAGGAGAGCTTGTTACGCTTCCTCCTGATTTACACTGCATTTAGATATGTATTTGTCGTGCTATAGATTTTTTATGCTTTTATATATGTGCAGAAATTGAATGAAAAACAATCGCGCGTTCCCATTTTCTACGTGGAACAAATTATAAAACTGCGCGAGATTAAAAATTTGGTTAAACGGAAACCATGGCCGCGGGAGATTGATATTACTTCATAATTGGACGTCCGGAAATCGCAACCGAGTTCCTAATGTTCGCCCATCTCAACAGTATTTTATCATGTAAACATTACCGGGCGCGGATCAATATTTGTATTGACAATCGTAACGACCGCGCACGGCCGGGCATTTATTAAATGGTGAAGCCGCTCGTTCGAAATGGTCAGCGGGCTCGAAATTAATCGACGTCGAGTGTTCGGAACGAAATTTTCGAAAAAAACGTTCAGCGATCGGGAAAAGAGCGCGTAAAAAGCGAGACAACCGGGTAAACGTGCCGATCGATACAGCGTTTCGTTTAATTTTACCGATAACCGTTTCGGCCCGATGGACACTCATTTATTCGGACGTTTACAGGTCTCAGCCTCGGCAACCGCTATCGAATCGAACGCTTTTTTTCCCTCTCCTAGCCCTCCCCCTTCTCCTTTCGGCTGTCGTCGCGGGAAAGCCTCTGAATGCCTATTTATCAATGCCACCGTTCTCTCCCGTTATACGTCAGCCTCTCAAAGCCTTTCCGCCGACTTCCTCGGAACTTTCGGACTTTCTTCGGCTATTGAGAGGCTGGCATTCACCGTAAGCATCTTTCATTCGGCTCTTTCTTCCCCTTTATCCACCGGCAGATCGCATCGAGTGTATTCCGAGTAGATTTCCAGCGATCAAAGAGTTATGCGACGTCGCTTTGTAGATAATTCAATAAAGTATGTTCGCTGGTTGGTTGAAAAATTGTCTCGACGATATTCTTCCGAATGGAACAGGACATAATGTGTTCTTTTCAAATTCGATTCGAATTTGCAAGGCAAGGGAGAGATATTATTAAATAACATTTTCTTTTCATTTAGTTACTCCCGGTCGGAGTGAAATTAGACGCGAAGAAGAAATTAAAGAATGTTTTCTTTTTAAATGATGGACCAGACTCAAGCTAGGGTACTTTCTTCATAAATTTTTAACTCCCGTATTTGGATTGAGAATGATAATCAAGTAGCATTTTCCATGACATGAAAATGGGAAACTGAAATATTCCGAGTAGCACGATGTTAGGTCAGCGAACTCAATTAACCTCCGAGCATAAGAGCATATCGTCGGAACGTTGACGTTTAGTATGAATGATCCCAGATTGCATCGTTCAGCATAACCGAGTATGAAGTAAAACCGACTTAAAATTGAAAATCTCTATCAGAACTAATGGAAGAATTGATTCCTTTTAATAATAGAGGGAACTTATCAAAATTGAGTAGATTTAGATTCAACCATTGTAAATATCGTTGCACCCTAGAAAGCGGAGGGAGATCGGTTTCAGTCGTCGCGTGTAACCCGAATATTTCATCTGCCAACATTCGCGACGGTCGAGCAAGCTGATTCGTGTAACTGGCAAAACGACGATCCCCGCTGATGTGTATTTTCGTGCTCGGCGATGAACTCCTTCGCCCCTAAAACCAACCCGCCGACTCTAAGGGCCGCGAGTCACTCACCTGCCGTCGTACCTGGGCCGGCAACAGCCTAGAAATTGGTTTCTGTACTCTCCGGGGAAATCGGACGGCTGTACGAACGTTCCGAGGCACGGAACCGGCCCGGGTCACGTAAGATAACGTTCGGGGTGGAGGCGAGATATCTGCTTCGCCTTCCGGAGCCCTCGCAAGGTCGCGGGGCTCGTTCGCAAGGGGACCAAAAGGCGGTCGGGTCTGGCTTTCCTGTGAGTTTCGGGCCCGCTTTTCCACCGGCCGCCGTTAACGCGGTTTAATTAATTTAAATGCCTTGCTGTACATCGGATTAATGCGCGGTGGGTGCTCGTTCCCCAGTGTCACTTCATTCCTTGATTAAGGTTTCTGTTTCACCGTGCCAGTCTTTTTAATTTTTACGATTTGGCTTAGAAAAATATTCATTACACGAATTATTTTATTTATGAAGAATATTTTTTCGAACAAAATTTCTATGATTTTAGGTCGAGAGTTGATGCAAACAATAAATTTTTGTACTGCAGTACTACTATTATTTATATACATAGCCACACGATATTTCATTTATATACATCTATGCGAATCGATAAAGCAACGTGTGCACGATATTTTATTCGAGTGGTAGAGGTTCGAAGTTAGTAACACGATAAACTGCGCCGGCATTGTCAGACGCACAGTTGTCCGTTTAACCAGATGTGGACCGGACCCGTTATCCGTTACGGAACTCGCCGGTACAATAAGTTCATTTCAAAGTCAACATTTGACATTCCCGTAAACAGTTCCTTTATGTAAATTTACAACTTGCAGAATGTACAACGGTGAGTCAGCTGTAAAATTCCCACCTACTCCCCCGTAGCTGCTCGCCGTGTTCCATTACCGGGCTCTTAAACGAACCTCCAGGGATTGCACAATTCCTAAAACACCTCCCGCGAGCAATTCACGAAATTACTCGCATGATCGCGAGTTCTCGTTTAACCTTTTACTCGCGGAACTTGGCTAATAGAAGAAGGACGAGCTGTAGGCGATAATCTGAGAATTTTACACCAATTTTTAATAACTCCGTATAAATGGCCGTGAACGCTGTTACAAGAAATTCATTGTGAAAGTTCGAACTCGACGCCCTGTATAATACGTGACATATTTTTCCTTCTGGAAAATCTTACACCGGGAAATCATTGTTCACGGGTATTTTTTTACGTTGCTGGAAAATCTTTTACCATCATTGTGTAACGATGCTCTAAGAATATTTCGCCACAAGTAATAACGCAAGCTGCAGAACCTTAATATCTCTTTCTGAAACTTTTCACGCGACCGGAATAATCTCCCGACCGGAGGTACACGTGCATTGTTCCGATGCGACGTAACGATAATACCACGTATTTTGCATGTGTTACCCGCGAAAATGTGAAATGCGTGGACATATTTATTTTCACACATCACTGATGATGCATTTAATCATTGATGATGTATACAATTTTTACCTCATGTATACATATTTGTATATAAATCGTAGATTATATTATAAATTATTTATACAATTATTTTCATGAAAAAGAGATAAATAGGAGCAGTGTTAGAAATTACAAAACGGATTTACATGAAATTAGCATGGAATGTTTGCAAATAATAATAATAAAGCACAAAAAAATAAGTTATTTTTAAACAGCAAAATATTCTGATATTTTAATACTTGGACGACGATTATTATATATCTTTAAATGAAATTAAGATTCCTCTGATCAATTAAACGAGTGTGATAAAACGTGTTTGTACGCGGATAGTTTTATTAAAATTTGCGTATAATTAAACGCGATAAATTGAAGAATTATCTGGCACGTGCTAAAATTATGCACAGTTCAACTATCGCAAGCATAATTCTCATCGCGACGGGCCGTGATAAATTCGCTTACACCGGAGTTCTTATTTTTCCCTAGCCGCTATTAACCGAAATTTTGCGATAGTTACATTATTACCGTAATAAATCTATCGCTGTACGTGTGCCCAAGTAAATGTATATGAAACTGTCCCAATTAGAAGATAAAATCGATATCTGCGTTACATGTCTTTTTATACTATATCAGAAATCATATAAACATCGTTACATTTTATATTTTTTTTATATCCCGATTGATTTATTTTCTTTTTATTCCATTAGAGCCACGATAAATATGCAACAGGAAGCTTCGTATCTAATTACGGAATAAAATAATATGATTAGTATAATATCTCGTGAAAGATTAAAGGAAATGAATTATGCATATACCATCCACGGCGGAAAACTGCTAATTAATTTACGAAGCATTTTAACGAAAGTGTACCGAGTTGTATACGAATTGAATCATTTAACTGTTATTTTCTGCGGCGGAGAAAGAAAATCATAAACATTGTACATACGCGTACGAAGTTACGCTAGACAATTCATTCTCGTACGGTTCAAAGGGCCACGAAATATAAAAATAATAAAAAAAATAAAAGGAGAGAGAAAAAGATCATACACTTCATTACGTCCAGGTTGTTTCATTCTCGTTTCATTCTTGCCGGTGGCACACTTCCAAATGTTATACCGGGAATGAAACGAGCGGCCTGACCTCGCCTGCTAATTGTTGAAACGTCGGAAGCCCGAAAGAGCTTTGTTCGTTACCAAGTATGTACGTTAAAAGCACGGGAAAAGTACGGAGAATCGTGCCACTTCCTGCGGCGGCTATGTGATTCCAGACTATCGCTATAATAATTTCATTGAGTCCTCGTCATTAGACCGAAATACAGTCCCTTTGAGCTCGTGCTCAAGCGCACGTGTTAGCGTCTATGTGAAATTTCCGCGCGATAAAATTTCTCCCCGTCGCGTTTAGCACTGCTTTCTATACTGTGATTTCAATTGCCGCTGTTTTTAACTCCTTAATGGATTTGAAAATTCCACCGATGAAGCTTCTACCACGGTATTTTCCTTTCTCGTTGTGGAAAATTCAGTCCCCCTTAACGTGAGTGGAGGTCTTTTTTCCAACAGTTTTTGTTTGAATATTTAACTTTTGTATGAAGAGTATCAGTCGTACAAAGTGACCGCAGGTAGAGTTAAACACCGAACGATAATTCCGTACATTTTGAGGAAAAACTGTCATAGAGACAGAAGAACGGTTTAGAAATTCCCTTTTACGTCTGTGCAAAGTCTGGCGTCCGAAAACCTACTTTACAGTAGAAACTTGAAAAAAAAAAAAAAAATGTTAAGAACTGTGAATAATAATAATAAAGTACACTCCACTTTTACAACTTGGAGAGTTAATTCAAGACCTCGTAAGGGTTAGAATTGTGATCGTTAAGAACCTGCAGTTAGCGCGCGGTGTCAGTGCGATTAGCAAACAGAGTAGAAACGTTTCTGGGGTGCGAATCATTGGTGGGAATGAATGACCGTCGGTGCGCGAGACAGACAAAGCCCGAGCTAATAAACGAAGTCCGTGGTGGGACATAACAGACTGACCCGGTAGGGTAACAAAACCGCGCTTTAGCGAGAGCGTACGTGTTCCAAATACTGTATACACGCGTCATATTCCGGAATACCGAAATGCGGAGCGACGCGTTCATTTTTCACCCGTGGGGCATCAGCCACGTTTCGCACCCTATTTAATTTCCAACATCGCGCCGCGGCGGCCTGTCTGGAAATAGGTCATCCGATGGCGCACATTCGCCGATGCGCAATCCCCGTTTCCACGGGAAACGTTAGCACACACGGATACGAGCGCGGTTTCTTGTTGGTCTTTCCTTTTCTTTTTCTTTCTTGCCCCAACAGAAAGGTGTGTGTGTGTGTGTGTCGGGAATAGCGAAAGGGTGCGCGGGCGAGACGAGGGCGGTGGCGGGTAAAAAAAGGGGCAGCGGAAAGAATGGAACGGCGGTAGGAAAGGAAAAGAGACGTGGACACACACTGCGTGGTACGTACCGCCTTTATTACGTGCACGGTTACTTATTCCCCGCGGGCCGATACGGCGTTCCATTTCCATTCAACGAATTTCTTGTCGTCGCCGCCCACACCCCTCGCCCCCGAGACAAAACCCGGGAACAGCCGCCGACCAAGCGCAGCCGCGCCGAGAGCCGTCGTAAAAACGTGTAACGTACTTCGCGGATATCGTGGCTACCAAGGCGTTCGGGGATTTTGTCAATTTCACGGAACTATGGGGAATTCGCGTGAGATCCGCCACAGGGAAATACAATATTATTTTCCTTCAACTTGTTTAGATAGAAATCTAATGAAATCAACTGAACGGCTCGTCGTTCCACTTTTCCCACACAACCCACACAATTTTATAAATGTTGATGCTTTACAATAGGCTTCAAATATTGACAACGCAAAGTTTGTTCGTTCGTTACACTTTAATTTTCTCTTAAACATTGATTGGCATTAAGCGTGGGCATATTTGGAACGCTGCGGCGAAACCGGATGAAATGGGGAACGAAATTTTCCGTGCATCTCGCGAGAACGACACAAATTAATGGTACAAAGCTATACGCTGTTTGGGTCTGTTCACGATGCTTAATAGTCCCGTTTGCTTAGGAACCACTCTCGTCGTACGGTATACAAGGGATCGGGCTAGTTTATTGGACGCGAACGCGCCCACGTTTACGGTCGGAATGGGTTCAACCGAGATGTAAATTCGGTTACTGTGCGGCCAGGGGAACAGTTTGGAATGATAATTGAAGGGCTTTATGATGGAACGCGGCTCTGCTACACGAAGAAAGTAATTCTACCTTTCTTATATGTGACCAGATAGCTCGAGCGACGTCTTACAGTTTCCGTGAGAAACAATTTCAAGAAATTTTATCAATCATACTTCAAACCTTCATATAAAAGTACCTCCCATTACATAAGGTTATTACAGCTAGTCCGTTGCGTTTTATTTCAAGATACGAATGATACTAATTTAAAATAAGCATCGTTACTTACGTCATAGCCAGAGAATTCACCCTTCCCGGGGGGACCCGGCGGTCCTTGAGCACCTTTCTCTCCCGGAATCCCATCCCGGCCAGGTTCTCCTTTTTGTCCTTGAGGACCTTCCGGTCCCTGTCCACCCACGTCTCCTTTATCACCCTTAGGACCTTGTGGCCCTTCTAGTCCTCTCTCTCCAGGCGGTCCTGCTGCACCCTGTTCCACAAATCATTGCAATTAGTATTCAAATTACAACTACTTAATCGAATAAGATTTTTAATATGTGACACCAACATGAGATATATTAGTATTAAACAATTATTAAAAATGTATTTACAAATCGTTCAGAAATGTTATATAGATCAAGAGGGGAGTGTAGAATTAAAACACACATCCATGTTAATGTATTTGGGGGTATCATTTGGTTTTTAAGAACGTTCTTTATTTACAGAAATATCGAGGGGTTTCGTTTAAGGGGTATTTTATTTGCCATAACGTTAGTTATCGGTGACATTATCTGCACAGCGAAGGTGCAGGTCGGTTTCTATGGAAGCGTCAATACCGTGAGCCCCATCTGGCCTTGTTTTCCTTCCTGCCCCGGCACTCCTTGTTCTCCTTTCGGTCCTTGGATCATCTTTGGCATCGTAAAGGACGCCATCAGGGCTGTTGCATTGCAGGTGCACGTGCCGGGATCCCCTTTCGTCCCTGGCGGACCCTGCAGCATTTTGATCAGTCTGTCATTGCGAATATATATGTATATATGTACAACTATGTGTACATACGTATGTACGCACACTGCCATCCGTGGACAAGGTAAACTTTGTTCAGAGTTGCTAACAGCTAATCGAATCACTGGATAACAAAACTTCCTTGTCACGTGACTTTATAATTGTTCAATTATATTCGGTACGTTGCATGCATGATTTTACGGTTAGTGTTAATGATACGCAAATCAACTTTGCCATTCTGTTAAACTCTCGTCTTTCTCAAATCATACAGTGTCACACTTGAAATCATCGACCTGGAGTAGAATTTTTCAAATTATTATACATTCGTTCAACTGTGCTAATCGTGATCGGTGAGAAAAGTAGTAAGAGACGTTATTTGAATATTTCTTCTCTCGCGTTGCAAATCTCATTAATTCTCGGGATTACGAGCCACGGATTGAATATGCATTCGATGTTAAACAAATACGGCCCAGGTTGAAGCGGCGTATCCGTATGCCGATTATTTCAGAAGATAATGAATATCGCGAAAGCAACCCCTACCGCGGTAATCAATGTTACATGTAGTGGTTACCAGTGTACTTCAGCGTGCTAGCTAAATTGGCTTCCTCGAGTAGCAAGATAAATGAGTGATTTCGGATTGGAATGCATTCAAGCTCGCTTCGTACCACCAAGCGCCACTGAATTATTATTGCTGAAATATCTATGTAGGTATACATACATCAGGTGTAACGAGAGAATTATAACGCTCTGTCTTTGTTACCGTTAAGTACACGTGCCTAAACTACTCGCAATTGGCCGGTTGTTGCGAGAAGTCACTTTCACAGTCTCTCAAGTGAAAAAGTCACAGTCAAGTATACGTATTTCTCAATATAATCTCAGTGGGTATATGAACAAATATGAGATGAGTATTGTTCGTTGAAATAAAAGCAGTACACACAGATTTCGTCAATACACGTTCTCATTATTAGTTTATTATTCATGTTAAAAAACAGCAATATACATATTTTTGTCTGTGTGGGAATACAAGGCAATGATAATTGTTCATATGACTTTAAACTTCGGTCTCGAATAAATTGATTCGATTTAATTTCCTCGTTTTAGATTGTCAGTATTCAGTTCACTCGATATTCTATCATACTGAGGGATACAGAGCGGCGCGTGGCGCGTGGTCGTAAGCGAAACCTAATGCAAACGCGTGTACCCGCAATATGCGCAACGCATTTAGTACGCCTTTATACGTGTATGGACTACTGAACCATCGCAAACTGGAAGTTCACTGGTTTGTATAAGGATTGCTAATGGAACATCTTCGGGTACCGGCCGCGATACGTACACTCGATTGTATAGGCACATATAACGCACCCGAAGGTACATAATATACACATAGTTTCGCATACTATGCGTAATTTGCATAAATTATGCGGACGCTTATGCATTCTACGTGGTGCACGGGTGCTACACGCCGCACCGGATGCCTCGAAATCCTATCTTACATTTAAAATTCTCCTTCCAGAACCGACTACTGCATTTGTGTAAGAGAAGCTTCTTTCTTTAGTTAAGTATAGTTCGTTTTAACAAAATGACAAACTTCAGTAATTAATTCTTTGGTAGATCTTGAAGCTCACATGAATTACAATAGATTTTCTTTGGACTTTTTAAAAGTGTATTTATGCTTTCGTATTTAAAGATCAATTGTAGAAGATAATTAAATGATACAGAACGTTTTGTACTTTGCAGTACGTTAGTATTGATGAACGTATTTACCTCGTCTTGACCGGGTGGGCCAGGAGGACCTGGTGGTCCCCTGACGGTCTCTCCCTTGTCTCCCCTGTCACCCTTATCACCTTTTGGTCCTTTATCTAGCAAATATGGAAAAGAGTATATTAGAATTCTTTTTAACTTAAAGCAGGAAGAAATTCATGAATCAGACAAGCGAACTCACGTTTATAAACTGTAACGGAATTTCGAAACATGTTTGTTTGAAAATGAAAACAGGAATTCTATTGAGTATTTTCCGTACAAAGGACGGTATCAAAAGAGACATGCCAGTCGATGGAATTTTGAAATCGGCGAATACGTCGATCGGCCGAGCGGCAATAGTTTATGATTAAATAAAATCGCGATTACTCACAGTCCAGATTCGGCGGCGGAGGTGTGATGAATGGCGGCGGATTACTTTCCTCGCTTCTGTCTTCGTCATCGTCTCGTTCGATCTGAAAACGGACGGTAAAAAGAAAACCGTTGAATAAGAAACGCTAAACGTGATTTATATGTGTCGTTAAATGGCAAAAGGAACAAGAAGGAGGAAAGAAAAGCAGACGGAGGAAGGAGCCGAAAAAGGGGAGGAAACAGGAACAGCGTGGAAGTTTCATCGCTTATGGGGTTGTGATTGATTGCACGCTGGCTCGATTTATTCGCGAGAGAGATCGGTCCGGCTCCGGTTCTCAATGCGGGGTTAATATGCCATGTTATTACTTATATACAAATGAAGATACATTTTATGGATGATTAAATGTTAGCAAAGGCGGAACGAAGTGTTTTATCGCTTGGCTGAGCATTAAGAGTAAAGGTTTCTCATTCAATATTGCTTTCGATATAGCAAATACATTTTTTTAGAGGAGGATTCTGTACACATACAATAAATGTTATTAGGCAGATTTTCATTCATCAATTATTAATTTCGTCAATAGTTTTCAAGCAATGATTTTATTCACTCGATTAACCAAGATAAACGTCACTCTTACTGTGATTGCTTTGTACAAATCAATTTCTTTTCAGAGAAAAGACAAGATGTATAGTAGAAAAGAGTTTGTTTTGATTCCTCTGAGAATTGCTTCACGAACGGGAGGAATATTTTCTCTCGGCACTGAATGGCAACAGTTTCTATCAAGCATCCTTCTCGAAGATTAATTAGAGCGTTCAAAATTGAAGGATCAATTTTTCGAGTCGAACTTTTTTTCGCGGATATCGTGCGGAGCGACAGTGATTAATGAACTTTCGGTTAAATCAAGCGGAACCGTTAGCACATATTTGCCCTAAGTACTTTCCGATAATTATTACTGGGAAACGCAGATTTATCGAGCTAAACCGCGCTTTGCTAGTTATTTATCGTTGATTTTCTCCGCGTCACATATTTGAGGCATTTCTCCACTTCAATATTAACTCAGAGCGATTTAAATATTTTAAATCGTACCAAATGACACTTTTTCAAGCGATACTCATCAATACAAGAAATCAAACACGATTTATATTTTATCCTCAGTAAATGAATAATAATTTTTATCTTTACGATGGTTTTCATCCAAACGAAATGTTTATTAGCCTGGCACGTAATAAACAATATATTCACATTATAGAATATTGATCAATTTTTAATAAAATCGAAGTACGTTTTACGCTGTAAAACTAAATAGAGAAGACTTAATATAAGATATTAAAAATTGAGAACAAGCTTGTTCCAGTTTTATGAATCTCATCAATATGTACATATGTACAGCTTAACGGCGTCGATAAAACGTGAACAGCATTTGAGCTATTGCTAGGAACTGCAGAATATTTCAAGATGCTGCTATGAAACAACGCTTGTTTATTCGAGTACAGAGAGATTAAATTCATTTCCCTCCCGCGACTGGCCTCGTCTATCTCGCTCTTATAATTCACGTCGATGAATTGCGGAATAATTTTTTTTTATTCGTTCCACTCTGAATTGCACGTCGTGGACACGGCGCAAACGGGGAAATAGTACATGGTCAGAGGGCGGTCAAAGTATATACAAGTAGGTACTCGCGGATTTTGAATCCTCACGGGAAATATAACCGCGATGTCCGACCGTTTACGATTTCCAGGATCTTTCCACGACGTTTTAGACCCACCGTTAAATTGGCTCCACGATTTTCTGCAAATTCTTTATCGTCGGTTATGATTTGCTCTTGCCCGTAAACGACAAACCAAGGACGCCGCTACGATGCACGGTTATGAGTTTCCTTATTCGCTCACGACGGGATAAAATGGATAAAGAATAATACAAATATTGCACAATATCGTCCAATATTTTGTTGCGTATCTCTTCGTTCGATTCCTAATTAAAGCACCTGATATGGAGAATCTCATTTGTATTATTTTATAAATTCGCACCGGTTGAATTAAATTGTTCTCTTCGATTCATAGTCGATTTCCAGTATATTTTAAACAACAGGGGATACAATTATTTGCCGATGGCCGTTTTAACCGAATCGATAGGCATCTAAGTCACGTTCGGGGCCAATTTGTAATTCATGTCTTCCCGCGTATATATACACACAGGAAGTCAAATTTGCATTCCGTGCTGGTGGCTACGCACAAGTAAAAGCAAGCACGCAAATATTCGCCCACCTACATTGCGAGTGAGTGTATACGTTTTATAACGGAATTTGTTTGCCGACCAAATATTTCAATACTCGGACTGCATTTTCGCAAACGCGTACGAAACGAATAACGAGAGAGCAAACAGGTTGACGTATATATGCATCTACTTGTGTATGACAAATACAAACTAACTCGTGAACATGGGGACTCAATTTTTCTGTACGATAATAATGCGACCAAAATACTTTTAAATCTGTTCGTAACAGAGTCGTATCGTACACGATATTTAAGGCAATGAAGATAATCATTTTAAGGGACGGATAACTAAATACTTTGAAAGTTAAACGACCAGCAAGTTGGAACAGTTACAGTTTTATTTCAACGCGAATGCTAAAATGAATTTCAAGTAACCAAGGGGTTGAAACAACGCGAGAGGGAAAGTAATCATTGCAATGCCGGCTATTGATGAATATTCATGGGTCGAATTAGAATATCAAACGTAAAAGTCAATCAATCATTCCTCCTTCGTAAGAAAAATGAATCGCGGTTCTAAGGGAATTCGACTTCCATTAAAGACTACAAAAATATCTTTAAAACAATCGGAAAAGTTTCCCGATTCGAATTGCACATTTGAAAAATTCATATCCCTCCAACTTTCTTCGTGCCAAGATTAATTCAGCCAATTATACAGACTTTACTCTTAGAAAAAATGCTCGGTACGTTAAAACGCGAGTTCGGTCGCTTACATTCAGCACACGCGTGCGGCTACGTTGAACGTCTAATTAAAAGCCGCGGAATAACGGAAACGAGTGGAAAGTGGATCGAATCAATAACCATTCTTAACCCAACGGGAACACCGAGGGGCGTCATGCGAAGGCAAAGAGAGAACAACGTGTTTCATCAACGGACACAAAATAACCTGCGTTCTGGTGGAACTCTTCCGGACCCGATAGTTGGAGATCGCAATAACACGCGAATGGAACGGCGGCGGCGCGTCCGGAACAACCGCAGATTCTATTGAATTTGTTCACCCCGTAGGAGGTACACATCTGTTCATAAGTTTAGACATTTTCAAATAACATTCCAAATCAGTAACTATCAGAGATTATCTCAATTTGGATCGTAATAATTTGTAATAAGTCATAAATAATTTCGAAAAAATTGCACATCACATGAAAGAATATAAAAATAAGTATTATTCTTATATTAGAATTTATCTTCGAAAGAAATATGGATATGCAATTGATTAAGCTTCATAAACTTTAATAAACCAAGAATTTCACCCGCGATTAAATGATAGTTCCAATTAAATTCTGCCATAAGGAACCTTTCTTTCATCGCTCATTAAAATATTATAAATTCCTGTTGATTCATTTTCTTAGAACGTTTCATTAGATTACGTGTTTTACAGTGCGTCCCAGGACTTATGAACAGGGGTGTACATTCTGATCAGCCGCGGCATGCATGGCTGCGTCTTTGCATCTCCGGGTTCCGGGGGCTTTTCTTCTGAAGTAGGATTTCACGGGTGAAATAAATTCCTCCGTTCCTTCCTTCTTCGTCTTTTTTTCCCTCCTCCCAAGCCTCGCCATCTGCGACGGTGGGAAATACGAATGAATTTTACGGACGGCTCGTTCGACGCGGCCGCTTCAAGCGAACTCGTGTCGGAAAGTTGTCGCAGGACCAGTTTTCTTAATTATTTACGGCCGATCGAGCTCAAGGATTAGCAGCGCACCTTTCCAGACTTTAATACCCTGCAATTTCGTGTAGAAAAAAAATATTCAGGGTTCGTTGTACACTGGATCAATGAAATTCTTCTCAATTGCGATTCAATTAGATAGTCATTCCTTTGCATAAATTACTATTTTTTATCACACGTAAATACGTGCCTTAAAACTGTTATTCGATGTTTGCAGTCGTACACATTGTTTCACAACGCAGTTGGATTCTCCAATTGCACTTTCTTGAGTGAAACGTTGTTACATAAAATACAATATCCTACGTTCTTTAATAAACTGAACAAGGTTCTGGCGGTATATTAATAAGCCAGACAGGAAACGTTTCAGCTAAAATTACGTACAAACGGTCCCCGCGTCACGGTTCGTTAAATTTAGATAAAGTCTACGGAGTGTTGGCCTTTCAACTTTAATTTAAACGGAACGGGGCGGAAAGTAGTCCGCCAAGAGCCAAATCTAGCGAGGAATTGCGAGCCCCTTTTCACGGAAGAACTGTTTGTCAGCGGCCGCATTGTGGGACAGTATATTGCCGGTTTGGAAGATAACCCGAAAACGTGTCGACATTTCTGTGTGCGTAACAAAGGTTAACGAACCGAGTTTAAGAACTGTTGTATGTAAGACGGAAGTTGTCAAGGAACGAATGCCAAGATTTGATTCGTTGTTAAAACACAAAATTTAATCAGGTTTTAATTAAGATAAATTATACATTAACCGATAGAATTTAGAACAAGCGAGCAGGGAATTGCTTTTCTAATCAATGCACGGTCGACGACGTCCGGCCAGTGACTGGTTTTTCTACTGAATCGTCTTTTTACTTCCTATCCCAAGGTATTTGAAACATTCAGAGACACTTTTCTCTCGCGAGTAATCACGGAATTACTTGCGAGACTTCGAATCCCGTTTTAATTAACTTCGACTTTGAAGTTGATTCGCGCTTAAAGCCCGTTCGACCGCAACCGACCAAGAGACTTTTTAACAAAAGTCCTCTCCGACGGTACTAACATCCGGAGATCAAAATCGTTCGAGGATCCCTCCACAGCCAACAGGACAAATCAAAGTCAATTCTAGTTTCCCAAGTTTATCTCCCTCGCTCCTCAACGGAACTAGATCACCGCGTCTAATTACTAGCGTGGTTGGTCAGCCAGTACGAAGTCTGTTTCCTCTCTTTCTCCTGAACGCGTCTTCTTATTTCCCACCGTTTCCCGTCTTCCTTTATTTCTTTTCATCCCTTATCCTGTCTCTTACAGTCTCGGCTGACACATCCTAGCACATTCCAGTGTCCAACTTCTTGCGTTCCGTTCATCGCTCATGAAGCTTTCACGGGAAACACCTCGGCGGCGATAGCATTTTGATGAACCCGTTTCCGGATCGATCGGCCTCTCGACGATTCGTTAATCTCATTCGCGTAATCCAATTCTTGGCACCCTCTAGGTGGAATCTCTTGCCGCGTTTGACTATTAGGGTAATTGTTCGACTCTCAGGATTTGAAACCCCTATTACCACGATTTCCTTTTTCTTTACAGTCTTTGAAGGAACATCCCCCGATGTTTTCTTTGTTTTTCCATGTATTTTAAATAGCATTTAATGAACCCAGTCCATCCCGATTTTAATGGATAAAACTATTTATCTCTCTTAACGTTTTAGCATCTCTGCTAAATCTATCACGGTATCATTTCGTATAAAGGCTAGATTTAATTAATGGGAAACTTGTGACGCAGAGCGGTGAATGAAAGATGCAGGCTGAGTTTCTTAGCCCCTTATTAAATATAATCGTCAAAAGATTTAATAGATCCGACAAGTTTTCGGGGAAACTGGGTGTCGCGTGGTCCGAACTTCGTCTTCGGATTAAGAAGAACTTGATGATTCGCGGAGAGGCTCCGAGCGTTTTCCGAGCATTACAATTTTCCAAGATTATTTCCATAAATCTACAAATATTATTTATTTAAAAGATTTCGATTAAAACTTCTTTTATAGTTAACGAATATCGTTAGAAAACCAAAATGAAACGAGCAGTTAGAAAAAAAGCAATGTTAGTTTCACCACATAAAGCGTTAGGTAGCACAATTTTTTCAACCCAATCACCGCAACAGTGAACCGAACGGGGAAGCAACAAATTTAATTAAACTCCTTATAGCGCTGGTCGTTATCGGAAGTTGCGCAATCGTTGCCAGGTTGAAACGGAATCGGTCGTTTCTACGGGATCGGTGAAAAAAAAAAAAAGAAAACGATGAAGAAGATTCGGTAATCGTTAGCACGGATTACGAACTAACAAAGTTAACGCGGATTACGCGAGTTAACAAGCCACGCGAATTCGCTTCCCCCGTACCTCCCCGGCCGGTACTTGATTCTTATCCGAGATCGATTCCGTCTAATAAATAAAAGATCAGTCCCCAGAATTTTATGAGAGAGAATATTTTCTGCATTCATCAGCGATGGTCAAAATTGTTCTTTTATTTAATATGTGCATCTATTTCAATTCATCGATCCATCAAGCACATGCATTAAATCAATCGGGGATTTTATGGAATCACTTTTTATTGCGCTATTCTTACCGTATTTGAAACGTGACAACGACTATAATATAAGTTAGAATTTAACGTTTGTCAATGGAACTGGATATTAATAATTGATCGAAAAATATGAATTTAGAAAATAGAAAATATTGATTAGGTACGGTGCACGGTATGCATTCCAGTTACGAAATCGTTCGAAGCTGCCCATGTCTGATGACTGGATACGATCGGTAGCGGTAGGGGAAGTTCGTATCTCGTTAAACCCAGCGTGGGATCCAAAGTTGGCGTTAATGCAATCGAGTTAGTCTGCTTTGCGAAACAAATAATTAGTGAGCCGGAATATGCAACGTAGATGGCCGGCAAGTTTTCATGGGAAACCCATCTTCATCATCGTAACTCACGTCTGTCATATTAACGTCAATGTCTCCCGAGCCGTCGATCAGCTCGATATTGGCATCGCCTGACCCGAGATCGTTGTCCGGGAACTATAAAAAAGACGCATAATTAAATATGATACTCTATTCGTTGTAAATAAATTATGATCTTCTTCCAGGTTTTTAGGTCGTGGTTCATTTTGTTAGTCATAAGAGTTAACTTATAATGAGTTATTATTTATTAAATGAAATTCGATTATTCGGAGTCTTTGAATTACGTAAAATGTCCAATTTCAATTAATGTATTCTTAAATCTCGATTCCATTATTCTAATTAAAAAATTGATCCAATATATAAATTCCATTGTCATAAATATTAAAAACCCATTTTAAAGATATTTACAAATAATAAATAAGTTCAGTTTTAATTGAAATTGCCCCGATGCATCAACGAACAGAATCGAAAATTCTGAAGTTCGCTTAATTACATTGGAATTAATGAAACCGGATTAAGAGATTCGAACGTGGACCGTGTTCGGTCCTCGGCCTTAAGCGCAGCCAGTGCAATGCCCATTCATCGACCAGATTCACAATAATGTCAAAATTAGAAAATAATCCGTTTACACGTGACGATGTAATACAGTTTAAGCGTCGCGCCGTCGCATGCCAGCGTAACTAATCTCGTTTTTAGTGATCCGCTCTTTTTAATTATTCGAACGGTCAAGATCTCCCGTCGCCGGTCGCTCCTGCGACGGCCAATTTGTTTAACTCTGCCGTCGTCGTGGGAAACTCGTTAATACATTACTGGGGTGTGAAATTCGATTAATCGAACGAACCCGAATGCATATTTATCAAATGGAATATTCAGAGAGACCCTTCGACTTTCTAATCATTATTTCTCCTTGTCTTTCTTTTATAATTGTCAAAGTTTAAATAGTATTGCTTGAACAAAGATTTTGTGAACTTGCAATGAATGAAAGGTAAAATCAAGTCGTTAGTTGATTATATCTTTCACATTGCATTAATATTTCCATAATTATTGAATTTAAGTCTTTATATTCCGAGAAAGTTTGCCAAAGGTATGTCATTTAATTTAATAAAAGGGATTATAAAAAGTCGCCATTCATAATGTGTCACAATTAAATAATTAATGACGTACGCAGTGTCAGAGTGCGTTTCAGTTTTGATCAAAATAGATTTACCCGGTTTCGTATACGAGATTCCATGGCTAGAAATCCCGGGACCTAAAATTTAATCTACCATCGGACTCGACACACGTGCAATTCATACGTGACACAAAAATCCTGTTTCATATTTGAAAGTGAGATTTTCGAGTAATTAAGAAAATAGAATTAAAAGAGTTTCATGTGCTGATCGAGTTATGAAGTGATCCACATTTATATTTTCGGTGGTCACATTTTTATTGACAATATTTCGAAGCTGCACTCTGTTCGAGTATTTTACGTTTAAATTATAATTTAAATTTTAATCCGGGCTTTCAAAAACCGTCAGCTATTTAGATTGAGTCGAATTTGAATAGAAAAATATTTGAACAAAATAATCGATACTACAGTATTTTATGTGAAAACTGGCAACGAGAACGTTGCACGGTCACATGCGCGCGTATATCTATCAACCGGTAAACATCTCTGAGAGAGATTCATTACATGCTCGACACTTTCACTTGTAGATCATGATCATACTTTACTCATCGAGACGTGTTTGATCATCTTGATTTATGGACAGCGAGATCCTTCCTCGGCTTAGATTAACTGTGCCCCGTTCGCTTACCCTTTTGCTGTGAACGAACGTGTTGGCCAATTAAACACAGCCAAAAAAGTCGACAACACCCGTTCCGTTTAATAAAGTATACAAAAAGTTCACAATTTTAAGTTGGACGACTTCATTAATTATCATTTTTAAATTTATGAAGCAATTTGAGTTCGAGAATAAAAGTTAAACGTGTTATCACAATTTTTTTCCTCGATTTTTGATTTAACAGGTAATTACTTTGTCTGAGAAGGTACAATTTCTTTGGATGCATAATTCATGCTTAGTGTAAAAATATCGAGTTTTTTCGCTTGTCAGTATTTTTACAAAAATTTGTCGTACATATATTGTAGACAATGATTCATGCCTCGTAACGTTGTTTTGTAAGTCTTCCAGTACTCAACCCAGATTCCACCGCTTCCGCTCTTTCGTTCCTCTTAATAATAGATCACAATGTTGCTATGATTTCGTACATATTTTAAGCAGCATGTAACGTTCATTCAGTGTACATGCTAATACATCGTCATATATGAACTATACCTATATCGCTAGAGGTTTGAGGTTCATGTCTCCAGGTGGTTTATATTACACGAATCCAGTCAATTCACCGGCTTATCTTTTCTGATATTCCATTCTCATACATGTATTTGATTTTCCCATTGTCATTAAATTTTTAACATCATATAATACAGCAGTTAATTACGATTAGAACTTCTGATTTTTTTTTTTTACATATGCACACCGTGGAAAAATTACTGAATAGTTGAAGCCTTGTGAAATTTTGTGTCGTATGAAAGTCTGCAATTTTTGACGTCCTCTAGAATATATTGCCTCCGAAGTAAGAAAAAGAAAGCAAGACACTCGTCCGTGCTAAGCCGACCGTATAATCTACTCGTTAAACAGGACTTTACGATGAAAGAACCAATTAATTGATTAGTTCTGAAGTATTCGAGATAGAAAAAAATTGTACACGACCTTTTTTGCAGGAAATAGCAGTACTTACAACTTTTATTTGAAGCATTTCTCAAAATTTCGAGGAAATAAAAAATTTTATTTTTCCGAGATTTTTCCAAGGGGTACCCCTTCAATTTCTTCCAAATTTTCGTTTTTGGCCAATAACTCCCAAACCGTTGGAGATACGGAAAAATTCTATCAGACCTTTTTTGTAGTGGACGACGAGATCTACAATTTCCATATAAAACTTTTTCGCTAGTGACAATAGTTCACGAGTAATTCGCAAAAAACTGTTTTTTCGTTTTTCGTCAATAACTCGTAAACTATAGACGCTAGCGAAAAAAATTTCTATGGAAATTGTAGATCTCGTTGTCCTCTACAAGAAAGGTCCTATTCAATTTTCCCGTACAACCAATGGTTTAGGAGTTATTGAGGAAAAACGAAAATTTTTGTCAAAAGTACGTTGTTTCGACAGTGGAATGGTCGGATTTCGTCAATGCCAATAAAATGCCATATAATCATATTTAACTCGTTAAATATTGAAATTAGAAGAGAAATTCATAAAATTTTTCTCTTAGAAGACGTCAGTACCTACAACTTTCGTATAACAATTTTTTCGCTAGCGTCAATAATTAATTAATAAACAAAATTGTTTATTGCAAAAACATTTTTTTCGTCCAAGCAAGAAATATTTCAGACTAAAGTTATAGCTCCAGTTGCCAGATACAAGAAAGGTTCTATGCAATTTACACGGGCACTGCCACTCTTTAATACTTAGTATCTCCTCGATGATACGCATTTCTCCATTCAAAACCAGACATTTTGACTGGCTTGGTAGTTCTAGTGTTAATTAGACACCTTGCTTATGTATCGATTGAATTCATACGATAGCTGAAATCGTCAAAATAAATTGTAGCCTGCTTAATAGTTTTAAATAATTCGAAATGATTTAGAGTTTCTCGAGCAACGATGCTTTTATCGACCGACGCGACCTGCTTTTTTCGGGTGGATATCGAAAAAGCGTACCTTCGAGAGGTGGACGCGCGCGCGCGCACATACAACAGAAGCACCCTCGACCCCGATCTATCGGTTAGATTCGAAAATATTCGACCGGTACAACGAGACAAAATATCACCCGGCACGATTTCGCGAAACCCATCTGGGAGAGCGCAACCCGAGACCCGACGACAAAGCAGAAGCATTCGTCAGACAATATCCAGCGTCGAGCGAGTATCCAAGCTGACTCGAGATTTTTCACGTCACCCTGGGACGTCCTTGTTTCTCCTACTTGCATCCTTGCATCCAACCTGCCTTTATCGGATTCCCTTTTGCGTTTTCAGAGAAAATGAGTATCTAAATCCAAGCCCTCGTGTAAATTGTACTGTTCTTCTGAACTACGTGGTACATTCTTTGTATTGAGAAAGCTCTGTTGCTGATTGTTCGGAAAATAAAGACAAAACGTGTGAAACGAAGTGTACGGTCGGTCGAGCGTTCTCTATGATTTCCGAGGTTCAGTAAGCAGTATAAATTGCGCTGCCGTTACATAAAAACTCCAGGGGTCAGTTTGTCGCAAGGGTCACGTTTCCTCGCGGTGCACTTAGACATTTGTACCAAGTTTACGTCGCGATAAAAATTAATTCCCGTGGACTTTTTCTAACGATTTATCGCAAGTTCCTTTTATTCCTCGCTCGGTCCCGAGTGGGATTCGGGGGTCGGGCGGCCGGGCGTAATTCACGGTAACGTATAAACGTTGCTCGTCGCAGTTTAATTCACAACACCGTGCACCCTGGCCACCGCGTAAGAATTCTCCCGAACGCGTTACATTGCTGAAGCAATTTAAAGAATTTTCCTTTGTCTACTACCGGTGGCGACTGTGCGCGTTAAACATTTTCATTCTATTTTTCCCCGGCCGTAAAAGTTCAGGACGTGAATTCATTTCTTGGTAACCGGGTCGTAGAGTGGAGAAACACAGAAAATGAGAGAGAGAGAGAGAGGAAGAGAGAGGGAGAGCCGTTGAGAAGGAAAATGAAGCACAAGGTTCAGAAGGACTATTGAAAAAAATTTCGTTTTATTTTATTCGCAACGATTTCGAAAGAGGTTTCCTCGGAAACACGCTTTGAAAGGCGAGGGAAATCTTAAAATCGCGTGAAAGAAGCAAAGGATTAACAAACGATTTACACGTCGCGGGCTTTTAATTGCAGTTTCACCGTAGAATACGGTCAGAATCTTGAATGAAGGATCACTTCGGTCGACGCTTTTCACCCACAAACGGGCCTGTTTATAAGGCTGAAAGCTTCTGGTCTGATTAATTAACTTCCAAGTAGCTTGATTAGTAATCACGCACTATAAGAAGGAGTAAACAGAAATATAATTAAATAAATTAATGGGATGCTGGATTTATTAAACTTTTGCATTCGAAACAGTATAATGACTATGACATTATACAATCTGCTGGATTGAACGGATTGCCTAATTCTGTTAAATGAAACTAAATGAGAAGCATTTATTTTGTTTGTTCATTCAGTTTAATTTACTTCGTCGCTGGACGAACTCTTGTATGTCTAAAAATTTTCAAATATTTTCCTCCTAGTTAATTTAGCTTTTACAATTTATTTAACTTAATTATAACTTTACGGCCGATCGAAATGCTTTTGGGTACTTCTTCAGAAGTGAACAGAATTCAAGAAATTACATTTAACATCCCATTATATGTTTGATCAATAGTGATTTACAATCGAACGTGAAATATTCAAGGTACGATTCTCTGTATATTTTAAATGCGCATAAAATATCATGGGAATGGAGCTTTAATGTATATTATAATTTGAAATCGCTGACAACTCGCTTGAATTTAATACGCAAACGATTAATTAAATTCTGAATTAAATCGAGCGTTATTTATTTATCACGTCTGCCGACTCGAAATAATTAACAATGATTTTTCCCATATATATTCACGTTTCCTGACATAGACAGCGTCTGGAGGATTTTCATGAAAGTTCAACGGACGTAGACGGAGGTGTAAATACCAGGTCCGGCGCAATTAACGCGTTAAAATGTCTCTCGCGCGTTTGAAACGCGGGTCGACTCGTATCTTCGGTCCGCGTTTTCACCGCTTTAACCAAAGAAGCATTTGAAACACTTGAAAGGGGCCAAACTCGGTGCGGTATCACCGTCTTTAAACTGAATATTCAACGCGGGCGTTCGCGTAATACGTTCCCACGTCACACGTGTGGAAATGCGGTTTTACGCGAGTTTAAAATATCTCGGCGACCCGCGCGGAATAGTGAAAAAATTCGAAACACAAAGAAGTGACGATCGTCCGGCGGCGGAAAATTAAAAATGGACCGTGCCGCGGAGATTTTATTAAAAAGTATCTAGTCGTCGCCATACAGTTAAATATTAACTAGGAGAACGTCTCCTAATTTCCATGAGAATCATTCCGGCGAAAATGCGCGGAGCCTCGTGGGAACATGGGAGTGGAGAATAATAAAATCATTTCGGACGGCGCGTTAAATGTTGGCTGGGGGTGGGGTTGGAGAACGAAAATCGCGGCGGAATGAATATGCATACGTACGCGGGGCCGATAACGATATCATTATAGAATTTGTTAATGACACCGGTTGCCGGGCGATATTATGTATCAAACGGAAATGAACGATCGGGAATGCGCGCAGATGCGAAATAATGGACGTATTAAAAGACATATAACTCGCGTAGGAATAATTCCGCTGCCCGTGCATTATGCTTATTGATGCCGACAAGTATTTGCAGTAATATCCAACCTGAAAAATGAAAATATTCGAAACAGTCGTCTAAAATTATTAAATTATGTTTATCTCACTCTGAGCTGTAACATATTTTTCCTGTACAAGCTTCTCCGTGTTCAGCATTACAAGAATGATTTTTATAACGAATACAGTGTAATTAAAATAAAATATTATAACAAGAATTCGGCTGCATTGAAGTTCCATGAATAGGGAATATGTTTTCAAATTATTATGTTAAGAGTGTAATTAATTAATTAATATGTTTCATATATAACAAAGGAAAGTGAAAATTCGATTCGCCGCTGGGATGTTAGTTAGTTGAAAAAATTTAATAATAAATGCAATTTTTAGTAACAAACAGCGTTGGCAATCAGCAATTATACGGTATTGAATTTTACTCTGAATCCGGAATTTAATGTGAAATCGTTGAAATATCTGGAGAGTAGTGAAAAAGTTGTCCAGTGTGTGATATTAAAAAAGTTTTCAAACAGAGATTAAAAAGGGCAAATAAATCGGTGAACTTCCCCGGTAATTAGCGTTAAAAGCAGTTTCTTAACAAAATTCCGCATCTTCGATAGTCGATTAAACAATACCGCGTTACGTTTCAATAATTATAATATCACATCGGTTTTAGAGCAGAAATTTGAAATAATTACTGATGTCTTCATGTTATTTTGAAACTCGCACGAAAACATCCCCCGGCCGCTATTAACCATTTTCGAAACATTTCAGTTTTCATTGTTGCATTTTCTACAGAAAATATTGTTTTACTAACGTTGCGCGAAATTTATCCGGCGGATACGTTTTTTTCCCGCAGAACGGCCGTTTGCGTCGGACGAGAAAGAGTATCTAATGGAAAACATAAACTAAAAAATAGATTCGCCGCGTCGGTGCCATCGCGTAACGCCATAAGCTTCGTGATATGTGACCATCACAGTTTATTCTCGATGGCGCGTCTCGAATTATCATCGCGGTCCTCAACAATTTCCGAAAACCGCTCGCACGCGACTACGTTTACCCATCGAATTTATAACAACGGTTTCCCAATAACAACAAACTTCGTCGCTGGTAAAAATGTTTCTACCCCGTTCTAAACTGAATCAATTCAATCACTTCTCTATAAACATTTCGTTTGTAATCTACCGGGAAAAATACAGTTATAAATAAATTTATGAAACAGTAAAATGCATATGGGATTGAATTATAAATGTTCGCCAAAATTGCGTCCTCTCAACGTTGCTCGGTATTTACGGCTGGTATTAGTCCGCATAAATCCCGTGCGCCCAAAATGAAACTCTAACTCCATATCTCAAACTCGATAAGAAGAATTGCTGTAGAGATTAAGACGCGGGGAGGAATAGCTGCGATTCTAATTGTTCGCTATTGCGGCAGTCTAGAATCAAAACTTTAGTACACGTTTAACGTTGACATTTTTCTACAAATAATTATTAGTAAATTTAGCGTTGCTGTAGGTGTTTAAAAAATAATTAACAGAAAGAAAGAATCCTTCTTGTAAACGAATTGTTCTGTTACAAGCTTCGAAACGTTTAAAAGAATGGATTGTTGATCCCTTGCAATTATTTCGTTTATCTGATTCGCGATTCGCGCGTTTAATGGGCATTTTTCCGTTCGCCGGTGCTCGGTTCGTCGGGATAATTTCTGGATTAAACGGCGAATTGCCCTAAGAGGATAGGAGGGCTGAGCTACGGTGACATTACACAGCGCCATGGCATAATAATACTCGGTTGCTCCTCTCTCCACGTCTACGAGATAGCGGGATATCCTTTGCGAAAGTCAGCCATTGTTGGTAACGAACGATCGTTAGGGTCGAAGGAAATTAAGCTCGAATTAAGAGGACGTCGTTAGTAACTTCTGCATATTATCGTTAAGATGTGACAGACAACTCGCATGACAGATTATTTATAAGAACCGCTCTCAGATCTCTTATAATTATTTTACAATTAATAAAATCGATTATCAGAATAGATCAACAATTGATTACCAATATTAATCACATGGTGGATAAACAGCTAATTAATTACGTATTAATAATAATACAAAATATTCGCATTTGGTTCATTTATGAGGTGCTGCCAAATAATCAATTCTTCATTAGTACAATGCACTTTGCCAGAAACGATTTACTCATAATAATGTTCAGTCCATGAAATAATAATTTCAACTTCAAAGTACTTTAGACATTACAAATCGAAATATATTATTATTTACATGTAAATTTGATGTATCATCAGTAAGATTATAAATTATAATGAATATATCACTGATGATTATTTCATTTTCTACTATAGTGAGCGTTAAAATTGCTTAATGTGCTAATAACGTTGCGTGATGACTTTACATATTCGATATTTGAAGTTTTCCAAGAAAACGTCTAAAAAGCGTGAATAAACATAATCGCAGCTATTTCAATTGGGACCATCATTGTTACACATCCATTATCTTGCGTTCTTTACATAAAGATCAGGGGGATTTACATACAGTTTACGAACAATACATCAAAGATTGGTATCTCTCGAAGAATAACGCGTCCCAGTGAATTACGATTTGCTGATAAACCGCGAGCCAACAATAATTTAAGATTTATTGATAATTCGCACGGTCTATTAGGAATAGTTCATTACAAGTTGCCCTACATCCAATGAGCATCAGCTACCAATAAACTAGGCTCTGCAAATACCTGATCCACGATGACTGATTGTTTACTGATAAATTTTGATGTATCAACGAGCTTCTGCGTTAATTTAATGCGTTACTCTATTTTTCAAATATTTTTACTCAGTTTTGTATGTTGACTTCGGTTCAGAAAAACTTTTCCAGGCCAAAAGTATAAGTATAAAGTACCAAGAAATATAACAAATTTATATCTAGATATTCTGGGAATAAATTTATTCAGATTATTGTACTCCATATTCCAGAAATACTTTCTAACGATATGAACAAATGTTGTCAGTGGAATCAGAAGTAAGTTGTACTAATTGAAATGTCATTAATTCCGGATTCAACAAGAGTTATAAAATTTACCGTCATAAATTCTACAACTGTTTCCTTAATTAACAGAATTAATATAATATATGAAATATAATAATGGAAATATAGATTAAAAATTAAAGACAGCAACATTTGAGTCCAACACGATTTGTTCAGTGACTCTCGAATGAATCCTATTTATTCCAAGATATTTGTTCCAACAATGGCCAGGGAATAATAATTCGCCATGAATTCGTTTATAGGCCAGACGTCACTAATTCTATATAGGCGACGTGAAGAAAATGCGAAAGGAAAATCCTATAGATCGGCTGGCGAGGCAAATCACGTACGAGAAGGATGCATATGAATTTCGTGCGGCCAGCGACGGCACGGGGGTCGTACGGGTTAATATCACCGTAAACCGTGACCAATCTAAATTTTTCGTACGTGCATCATAATCCAATTTTATAGTCTTCTTATTCTATGATTTCTTTTGCATACATATGTTCTCGTTCGTCGACTTCTCAAATTTCGTATTAGATACGCTACGTTGTTACGGACGATTTAAGAATTAATATATTCATAATTGTTAGATGTTGATACACTTACAATTTTTTATATCTGCTAGATTCATTGTCTCATACGATAAAAGGTGAATTCGTACCTTGCGGAGACGTCATTTCGTCGGGAAATTACGGTCGTCATTAAACTAATTTTAGTCGAAACGACTTAATCTTTTATGTGAACAAAAATTCCTTCATATACATACGTGTGAGAATAATAATTTTAATTTTGTACCTGGCAAAAGAAGAGATCCGGAATCGGTAGTAGGACGACTGCATTTTAATGCGGCGATTCATTTGTCTTAATTTAAAATCTGCTCTGCTATTCTTTTTGTCGTCGAGTATGAATTTATCCGGGGTCGGCAAAAACGGGGACACATAATTTTTACGCATCAAAATTTATACCCTTTTCCTTGCTACGAAAAATTAGGAATCTCGTACATTTAGCGCAATACGCATGCCGCGTTTTATTATTCCTGATTTTGCGAATTTAGCGAGGGGGGGATCGCGGAAAGTTAAATAATGAATATAAATCTTGCCGCGGATCCTCGAAAAATTTTGTGGA
Organism: Ceratina calcarata; assembly: GCF_001652005.2. Lineage (NCBI taxonomy): Eukaryota > Metazoa > Arthropoda > Insecta > Hymenoptera > Apidae > Ceratina > Ceratina calcarata. The sequence continues at coordinate 77,497 of NW_017159356.1, forward strand.
AATTATTTAATACCTTGCCGTACTTTAACGAGTCTGTTTCATGATTAGAATTTTGTACCGAACACGAGTATCATGAACCGAACTCGTGATCATATACATAATTCCATATCAAACGTGGATATCACGAGTCAGGCTCGAGGTCGTAATCTCGTGTCCAACGAGAATGTACAAAGTTTGCTACGAGCATAAAAAGCGGCGGGAAACGACTCGGGAATGCACAAAGCCCGAATTTTTCCGAGCTAAGTGATACGGCAAGCAGATCTTAAAAAAACCGCCACTGAGATTGGTTAAACAAGTTACGAAACGGTGTTCGAATAATTAATTAGGAAGAAAAGTTCTCGGCGAAAGGTGAGAGTAATAAATTCTCGTTGGATTTTGTAAGGATTAATCGTTTTCGGTAGAAGTTTCATGTTTGCTCGATAAATGATCTTTATCGACGGTGGTCCATGGTAATTTATTAATTTTCGTTGCCCGAGAGGCGATCAATGGGACGTTAGAAGTCTTGATTGCACCTATAATTCATATTAAAGTTAAGAGAGAGGGATTCGAGGCTTAGTAACGTATTCTGAAAGTCAGTTTACACTGAAACGAGTTCCAGCCACTTGCCTGCCAGTTTTCAGTTAATAAATGTTTTAGCTGCGCGATATTTACTTTTTTAGGACTTCAGTTTTACCGTCACTTACAAAAGAGTTAGAAGAAATTAAGGGATTAAGCGTATCGTTCCGAAAGATCTAATATCAGTTATCGTTTAACTACATTAAATTTATGGCTCATATCTTTTGATTCATGTATAATCTAATAACTACTGACACCGATATATCGTCGTTGGAGAAATCGATGAGCTCGACAAAAGCGAACACAAGGCAGATTTATATGCATTGGGGAACTAATGGGAGGGAAGATGAGTAATTATACGTAAGAAGCTGAAAGGATAGTATCGAGTTAACGCCAGATAATAGAGGCTATAACGTTACCGTACATTAGAGAATAATTTTAGAAGCCATACAAAATTACAATATCAATAATAGAGTGTAAACACAAAAGCTTTCATTGTTAATAATAAAACGTATGAAAATGTAGTAGCTCGTATCTCTTCGAAATCAGTATTATATTCAAAGTATAATTGTAGATTCGTATCATGTTAGTTAACTAGATTTAACAATTTTTGTCAGGACATGATTGATTACACTCGAAGAACAGTTTGCTTCGTTCAACTGAAAGCGAGAAAGGGGCGGCAATTCGGAAAGTTCCCTCAAAAGTTTGAAACGGATTTCATAGCGGGATTCTCGTAGATATCCCGTGCAACGATGCAAGACCGAACTCCTCTGCGCGAAACAACGGCGATTATTATCGATGAAACGCGCTCGCAGCTCTCGCGGGATAATTTTCAACATAAAATCGACCCTATCCGAGTCCACCGCCGGAACACGCTCCAATTAAGCAACATCTCGATTACTTAACGTCCCGGTTACCCGCGGACGCTGGTCCGTACGAGGCGAAAGCGGAATAGAAAGGACTGGCCGGAACACTCGACCGTATCTCGCGGACAATACACCAATCTCGGTCGAATCCCGTTCCGTCCGCTCCAGCTTCCCTCGAATCAGGAAATAACTTTAACTTACAATTAGGTTTTATGCGACTCCTCAATCAAATCCACGTTTTAACTGCAATAACATATTTAATACTGCTTTTCATATTTTGTTATATTTATTTATTTTTACTTTTTCATGTAATAAAAATATAAATGGAAATGTACATAGGATCTTGCAACTATTCTATTAAGCCTTGAGAATTCAAATTGAGGTAAATGAGGATTACACAAAGAAACATCGATATCGTAGACGGTTACGCTGCACCTATTACGTTTACCGAGAAACGGAATCGAAGACGTTATTTCGCGACCCTGATTAGAGGGTCCCCGCCTCTCGTTTGGCTCCCCGGACCTCCCAATTTTCACCATCTCGCCGCAAGATACCGATCGATCCTGTCTTAAACGATCTCCCCCGGCAACCTCGTTCCTCTTTTTGACCGACTACGAATTACCGGGTTCAAGCCCGAAATTTGAATTATCGTTATTAGTATGAATTTTCATGAACGTCTTACTAACGCCGCTCCCACGCCACGGCGCGACTCGTGAGAGCAACCTGGTTCGCGTCGCACCTTTTTCAACGAGCCCCGGTAATAGCATCGCGGCGAAATAAAATTTCCCGGATCCTCGGTCGACGTTATTCATATTCGGGCGTAGATAGCCTGCGCCAGCCGGAAGGCAGGAAAGCCTGGGCCACGGACTTACGCCACGATTTTACTCATATCTCGTTCCCGCACGATTTTTTTACGATCGAACGAGATTCCGAGACGCTCACTGGGGATAATGGGAATTTGCGATGTTCTGCAGCTGTACGCGAGACAAAATGGCATAAGTTCCGTTTTTAAGATGCGTGAGTGTGATTCAATTTTATTTAAAATACACGATGAATGTCTTCATTGAGAACAAATAATAACATTGATATTTGTGTAAAAAGAAAAATTCAACGATTAATTGTTTAGAGTCTAGAATTTTTGTTGAAATTTTATTTATTTTTCGCAACGCGATATAAATTGGAATATAGTTTTTTTAGAGAAAATTGTTAAGAGCAAGTAGAAATTATATATTTCATATTTTTTTCGTAGATATAGATTGACGTATGAATTTGCACGGAATTGAATGAAGCAGAGTGTTTCGCTGTCAGATTTATTATTTTGTCAGAGAGAAATGTGCAGTATGTCAAACGAGAGGTTTGTCCATTTCGGTCGAGTCAGCCGGTTCAGAGAGTCGATGGACACAAACGTAAAAAACTAGTTTGTCAATTGGATTTTAAAACACTGCCGGCTCAGAAATAACATTTTTTCAATTTTTGCATCTGTTATTTTATATCCGTAAACAACAACACGAGAATACATTCGTTTGACGCATAAGAAAATACAAACTTTAATTCGTGAATTTGAATAAAAATTAACAAATAGTTTCAAGCTCGATAATTAACAGACGTTAAATATAGAATTAAACTGAAATACATTTTCAATAGAGGATTATATCCGAACGAGGATCGAACGCAAGAAGCCCATAATTTATTTAACAAATTCGTAGTACAGCCGAATATAGTCTCGACAATACAATTTTATTAAAACGTGAACTCGGTAGCCAATCTGAAAGTTTGATTCGGCACATTTTATCCGATTTCACTAGAAAGAGCATCCCCTCAGCTTTAGTAACCATTCTGCGTGTCGCGGCTTCAAGCCGCGTTACATATTATTCAAAATCGCAAAATCCACTTTGCGCGACTCGTCGGAATTCCTCGTCGGGCAGACGAACGACACGGGGACGTGATAATTCGCGTCCCATTTAAATCGGCTCAACTTTCAGCGACGCGAATTAAAGCGACGCGACGCAGTAACGGGTTAACATTGGCCGTTCCTCGGGCGACAGAAGTCCAGGTGAAAAAAGAATTTGATTTATACCGCGGTCGCCTGTTTCTCCCTCGGCAGTAGTTCACCTCCACTATGAACTGCGACTGCATTTATACTCCCGTGTCTCGCGTCGTCAAAAGTCTTCCCAGCCGCTTCTCTACCACGACCGCAATCATAACTCTTCTCTCTCTCCCATCCCGCGGTGCCCTTTTTCTTTATTCTTCCCGTCCCAACTTCTTCCTTCCCTTTTCCTCTTCATTTATTCTACACGTTATCCTTTGAATCTTAAATCATCCTCATGTTATACATCCTTTCCAACGTTTAACATTTTCACAAAATTCGTCGAAAACACAACGCGGATGTCTGTGACGATCGAACGTAGAATCGTACGATTGGTATAAAAATTTTATTACACGCGCTTGTGTTCTGCGTTTCAATTTTTATGCGCGTCGCGTCGGGACACTGTTTTCGACAGACATGCATATTCCTTTCGTCGGGAGCCAGCGGATCAAGTTATCGGAATGGTAGACCTACCGCTGATCTCTTCTGGCGAAAACGAATGAGTTACGACTGGGAAAAATGTGACGTTAACGCGAACTGGATAAAAGTGCGTTATCTCCTGTGATGGAGTTCGAATGAATATGAATGGACGGATCTAGCGTATCGATTTTTCCCATCGCCGATAATGATAAAAGCATGGATCAACATTTTTTTTCCAAATGCGTCAGGTATCGAAACAATTCCATTGTTCTGTTCTTTTTTCTAGTTTTTTTACAGGGTAAGACCATAAGTATCGACGTATACGCTATGCAATATCTTTCAAAATTTTATCTACTATGTTGATCTTTTAAATTCGCCGATACAATTAATCACGAATATCAATTTTGTATCCATTGTATCAAATCGTTAGATTGCGATTGTTATAACGCGTAGGTGTGACACACACAGAGGATGGATTACTTATTACCGTCTTCGAAGTTCGATGGTGCTCCTTAATGATCACATGTCACGATGCTCTGTGCCTATATATTCGGTTCAGGCTCTTTACGTAATCGAGAGGCAAGCTGAGTAAACTTTAGGGCGGATCGCATGATTAACGGGCCGTTCAGAAACGCTACGGGTATCTGCTCGCAGCTTAGACATCGAATCGTAAGTCATAATTTGAGCCGCGTCACGGATCCCCCTAATTAGCGAACGCTTCTCTAAACAGTTTAGCAGCCGCGAGCGAAAGCAGTATAGAATAACAACAATGCGGTCTTGTACAATTACCAGTAATAAAATCCTTTGAATGTCATGTTAAAATAATTATAAATTATATTCATATGTAGGTTAATTACGGTATGTTGCAGAAAACTTTTAAATAACTGGAACGAAAAATGATATTGAAATTTTCTGAAATGATACATTGTACAATATGCGTGTACATGTCCATTTGGAAATTCTATTATTAAAGCGTATCAAATTTTAATAGAGAACAAAGAAAACTTTTTAATACCTTTCTCTCTCCATTATTCTGTTGAATAATTGTTATACGTATCTACGTGTATATGAACTTTTCATGAAATTTCAATATTTACATGTTTACGATAGATTTTCAGCAATTAGTATAATAAAAACTACTGATAATGTAATATCANTTATCTTAAAATTCACAAATTTAGATTCATTTTCACATTTTCATTAACATTTCCTTATATACATACAGAGTTCATTGATTGAACTTCTATACGAGCCTATGAAAATCTATTTCTTTTTTTACAGTCTCAGCATAATACATTATTACTGATGACGTTTTTTATTGAAACAAGCTGTACGTATTTGGACGAGTTTTTTTCTATGTAGAGGAAAGGAAGACCTCTCTCCTGTCTCAATGTACTCTTTTCTACTCTCCTTTTTTCACTGTCTCATTTCTGAACAACCGAGCAAAAACTTTTAATCTCGACTACTTTGGTCCCGTCTACTCTTTTTCTCTTCCCACTCCGAGTTTCTCTTTCGCGTCACCTTTCTGAATGCTCTTTTCCGCCCCCGGCCTCGCTCTCCTTTGACGACTTCGACGGCATCATCCGGAATTAATGAAGCGATCTCAATTTTGGCGGTAATTACCATTTGATCAACCGTGACTCGGCACTCAATAATTTCATTATTCATTCTTGCTACCAGTTTCTTGTTCTTTGATTTCTCACATCCGTTTAACTTCATTTTTCATTTAGAACACTGTTCTTATTCGAATGCTACTACTCCTATTCGAACATTGCATTATTGATCATAAAATGTCTTTAAAAATTCATTAAATATTGCTGTGAATCCAGATTATTTAAAGGAAAATAATTTAAATATTCAAGCACGGTTCACTGACTGAATAACATTGTAAAATTGCAAGGAATATTCGTAAAATTACTGAATTTTTTATTTCGGAATGTTCGGCTGTCCATTTCCCGAAAACGTTTTTCACAATATTTATTTGTAGCCCATCGAATTTTGTTCGGTGAGCGAATTCTTTGGCGGAAAATCGATTCGCGATTGGAAATATGCAACATGATTACGAAACGGAGTTGAGAGTTATAATTGGAAAGATATTGCAATAATTTCTAATTTCAGAGAAATACTTTTATTCATTGTATTCGATAAAATATGGAAAGAAAAAAATGAATGCTGACCGTCCTGTTGCCAATAAACTCGAAAATGGCGATAGACGATTATTCGATCGGCAATTTGACGTTGCAACTGATTCCGTTTAGCAAATCTCGGTGTCGACGGTTCAAACTGTCGTTGTTACTTCTTATCAAGGAGCGTGGACGCGTTAATGTAAACGCGGCCAACCGTGAGAGCTGACGACCGGCCGACCCTGCGCGGCACAGCCAGCTGGACATAAATTCGAAATGACGTTAATTTTACCGTCGGATACGGGGACGCGGTTATTTCGTGACGTTATAATATGCCGTAACGAGACTTTCCAAATCAATTACGTCACACGCCTCTCTCCGCTCGTTTTCAACCTGATTAACTGCTTTGAGTCTCGGGAATTTCAGGACGCTTAGCACGGATCACGCTAATAAGCTTTGTACATCTGTAAACAGATGGGAAAGCGTGGCGTAATTTCACGGAGAAACAGCTATTAAATTATTCACATTAATTTAGTAAGCAAAAGTTGATAATGCTTCTAAGAATATTGAACGCAGATTTAGAGTACTTCATAAAAATTGATGAATTCTGAATATATAATAATAGGAAGTTACTATGTTACGGAATTTGTGCTTTCGGCCATAATCAAAATGCACGTTTTTATTTATTAATTGGTCAATTTTACGTCAGCGAATTTCGGTGAAAAAGGAACGCGCTCATAGATCCATTGTTTATGACATTATACGGCCTTCATAAATATAGAGTCGTTTTCGCTGCTCGTTTCAATAGTTATGTATGACCAGTTTTAATCTTTGAAACATCTTGGCAAAAATATTAATATTCATTATCCTTTCATGCATATAAACAAACGACAGACGCTTATTATTCTTTATAGAAGACATTCGTATAAATAGAGAATGATTAATGTGTACATAGACTGTGACTTTACAGTGTGATGTATAACTTCACACATATATAAAATAAACCACGTAGAGTTTGTTTAAAATATATATAATTTTTAAACAAATTGTACGCTTCACTTTTTATACACAATTCAATGATAATTTTAAGTTACATAAATAATTCTCGATACCGGAAGTACGAGTTACGCGAAAGCGAATCAATTTGCTGAAAAAGGGGACAGAGGCAATAATTCGCACGGCACGTGAAGCTCGTCCGCGACGAAAATTGTTCCGGTGATGATGGCGACACAACGCGATTAGCTATCCCCACGATACGAATCATCCCCGCCAAAATTAATTATGATTGAAACGAGGTCGCGTCGCTCTCGTCATATTTTGATTGAAGATTTTCCGATCGCCCGGCCATCGACACACTCGCCGGGCTAACTGACGTTTTGACAAATTAAATAAATCATAAGCCGAAGCCGCCGGTCCGGAAGCGTCACTCGCACGCGTCTTTGTTTACGTGATTTTTTCACCTTTTCTCTATTTCTTTTTCAACAACAATATTTTTGCAACCGCGAATATGGGATGGACGTATGCTTCTTATTTTTCTGTTTGGGATGCAGGCTCTGTTAGGATTTGCGTTGCAGTCACGTTGATTGAGATTGAAGTAGGCGTAATAGGAAAATTTGATGTTCGATTGATAGACGGAACTCAGAATGATTTATTGGTTTATTTGGAGTCCTGCAGAATTGGAGACCAATGAAATAGTAATCGGGTTTCATGAAGTTTACGGGTCTCGAAAATCTATAGCAACTTAATTTTCATTATTTCTCTTAAAATTAGCCTAATTCAGGTTTAATCTATAATTGTTTTTATATATATGTGAACTTTTATAGTTTTATGCGTGAACGAAACAAGGTTTTACATTAAGTATGATTAAATTTACCAATTAACTTGGCTATCGAATTTTGAGAACGTTATGTCATCTCCAATACCAAAAATTACCGACGTAATAAAATCTAATTACCGTTTTGCATATTACAATAAATAACAATGGGATTTCGAATGAAATTTCTAATAAGTGCCAAAATCATATAAAAGAAAAAACCTTTCATTATACTATTCTTGATTGGAAATTTGATTTTATCATACGAAAGAGAAGTTCATACGTGACTCATGAAATACACGTTTCTAAATTAAAACAGTAATACTATTTTTACGTGTAATGGAAAAACTTATATTCAGTGCCATTTGTTCATAGCAAACAACCAGTTTGTTTGTACAACCTCAGTCTGCATTGAAATGCAAATTTCCAGAGAATGTTTTCTATTCGGATGTGTGTATTTTAAAAATTCGTCGAGAGTGGACCGAGACGATCGAGATGATCGAGGTGACCCGTGTTCCACCTGCGCATACGCAGACCGACAGCGACATTATTCCTGTAGGATGGTCGTGCCGCTTCATAAATCGGTCGATTTATCGTTGCTGACTCACCGTGAACCCATTCGCGGTGCATCGGAGGCCCCTTGGGGCCATCGGATCCCGGCCCTTCTGACCTATGGGGAAGCTCCGGCAATTCCCTTGACGATTGCCCGACGATCTTACGTCGTAGTTCTTTTCATTGAACAGTAATTATTTTGAAAGGTCGAGCTTTCCTTTTTTTAACTAATAACTGCTTTAAATCGGATCGTAATATAATCAGCATTAAAATTTTAAATGGAATCGACGAATGAGGTAAACGAGGTCTGTGTTCTGAATAATTAATATGTTTTTTAAGATGTGGTTCTAAATTAAATAGATTTAAATATTTGTGAGATAGAATATTTCCATAATTGACAGAACGTAGATGTGATTATTTTAAGTAAGAATTGAGAATTACATGAGATTAATGTGAAGTTTAAAAAAGGGGTGATGGATTAATTTCAATATTTTAATTCATTAATATAAATAAATTTAATCGACGTTTTAATCTAATAATTATTTAAAATTATTACCTCTCTTCTGAAACCTCCAACAATCAAAAACATTTCTAATTAGCACATAAAATGAAAAATCTGAAGATACACGAAAGAAATGGTAATAACAAACTGCAAAGCTACTAAATAATATACACAATACTATCTCTAGACTTCAGGATTGATATAAGACTGGGAAAATGTGTACTCACGTTGAAGTCGGCCGTGCATTTTACCAGATCCGCCGGATGTCCGGAATAGAGCTTCAAGGTTTGCAGTACACCCTTTAAATAAACAATCAGGAAATAGTAGACGATCGCTTGGTACACAGGATTCGTCATTCTCTTTTTCTCTCGCTTCCTCCGAGTCTCGTTCCACGCCGTATTTCAGTTCAACGCAATGGTCACAGTTCGCGAGAGCTACACTATTACATTTTAAAACACCAGTTGGATTTTAAAACAGAAAATCCAACGATCAACACCGATCGAGTGTTTCATTATTCAAGACACTTGGAAATTTTATATAAAACACACAAGACAGGCATCTATCCAGCGTTTGAAATGGATATTCCATAAAACTGTTTAATTACGAAGAAAGTTCGACTTACGCCCTCGCAAAAAATTAGGACAATATTTATCGTAAACTGGATCAAAATCTTAAAAAGAGAAATACTCTGACGAGCATGAGCGACAACGAAATCCACTTCCCTTTACGCGGGATAATACCCTTATCAATCGCGGGGATTCAATCCTCAGGAAGCTGTTCGTCAGTCAGTCGGGGGGGGGGTTATGGAGCGGGAAAGCGGATGCGGATAATCGCGAGAAAATACACAATATTTTCGCGATAACGAATCCGGATTCCTGCGCAGGGAATAAATTCCCGCGGCCGCGTGCGCTCGCGCCGCGTCGATTTATTTCGCTGCAAATCTGGCGTTACGAGAGTCGTGCGATGACGTTTACATCATAGCGTAAAACTCGTTCCTGCGACCCTCGGCTCCGCAAATATTTTTTTCACCGATAAACCCTTACTGCGTCACTTAGTCCAAAGTCCCCCTGTACAATGCTACCTGCACGGTCTATAGATATCGCTTATGCTCTTGCGTGGAAATTGTTCTGCTGCCAATGGCCGGCGTTATTCACTAGCTTGTTTTCGTTCATCCCAACCTGCACTCGACTTTTTACTCCTTCATTGTCAGTTCTTCATCCGCGCGGTAAATAAACGGTCGCGACCGTATTTCTGAATCCTCTCATTGATCCATAGCTGAACACATCTGCCAAGCTTCGGAACCGAAACCATGCTCACTTTTGAGCTGTCTAAAACATTTTGTTTTATCGTCGGTTACGAGATTAAAAAATAAATTGATTCTATGAGAACATGAATTTTTATTAAAATAAATATGAAACTCTGTTATCTATTATGAGTATCATAATTGATTGTTCAGTTTTCTTGAAATCTTAAGGTGTATATCGAAATTGTTCAAAAATGATCGACGATAAATTAAAATTATAGTGATTCATGGGAAGAGACGTTGAACATGATATATAAAAAAGTTAATGTCGAACGGTCGAATTGGCGTGAAAAACGCAGTCGCATTTCGAATATTAATTGGTGGGGAAAAATGATTTCGCGCATCCATCATAATCCAAAGTTTCCCAACGGGACGCAACGATTTCGCTCGAATTATAATTAATCGACCCGGTGGTTTGACATTTTATAGAACTAGACACATGACCTTACTCATTTATTTGACATACCCTTCAAGTTATTTTGAACAAACTATGCTGTTTCCTGATTAAAGTAGTAGATTTCCCAGGAAAATAAAAATCCAATCGATGGGATCCCGCACAATCGTCTCATAAATACCAACACGACGTAACGAACACGCCCACGCGCGAAATTGTCATGGAATCACGTTCGCAAAAAGGGGAATAAAACGCAAGAAATTCGTGATTTATCGACGATCGACAAACGAATCCAGCGTTTATATTCGCAGAAAAGGGAGGAAATCGGCGGGGCTCGAAGTTGCATCGATCACCGTAAAAAATCGATCGATCTTCGTGAACGATTGCGCAGTACGAACGCTTCTCTGTAGCAATTAAAGAGATGCGTTTTTACCCTTACGTTTTTGTTCGTTTCCTAGATACACTGATCCACAAGTTTGTCAGACAAAATCGTCGATAGATTTTCAGTAAATCTGTACATCATCGTAGATCATTGTTAAATTGATCAACTCAGAAAGTTATAGTGAATATTTCTATTTGTAAACGAATGAAGCAATTAATTACTTTAACTGAATTTTGTTTTATTTCACGAATTTTTAATCATATGTTTGAATGAACTTAATAAGTTTAATTTGATTTATGTGTTCTCTTGAGTTATAAAGTGGAGTGTACGTATGCACGTAGTGTGTGTACATGTACAAGGTTTTTCCCGCGGTATGGATTTTTTCATCCAGAAAAATCTCTTCTGAGCGCGAGGCCCCCCCGCGGATTTTCCATCGTGCAAAAAGTCGTTCTCGCGTTGCACCCCCGGGTAAGCCCGATCGCGGTTTTCCCACCGATTAAACTGGCCGCAAGACAAAGTGCGGGCACGCGTTAACCGCGCCGCGCCGCCGCCCCCGCGCCGTTTCACGGAATTTAATGCCCGGACTTAAGGGATTAGCCGACTCTGGTAATTTTTAAAGTACAAACGTGGTCGCGTCGGCCCGGCCTGTTAAACCGCTGGGAATGGGAATTAATTCTGTTCAAAATGAATTTTTACCGCGACGTGCGCGCAGCTTCCAGTTGATTATAAATATGTAAAAAGTTTCATACATGAAATACGGCCGATTTGAATATTTCAAATAATTATAATGTAATGCATAATACATTCGTTTACGAACAAATTGCCTGTAATCTTTTCAACAGAGTGTAATGGGAAATTAAGTCGTAAACTTAATATATTTTACCAGCCGTTGCGCAACGATCATTATATATACAAATGTACCGTTTTGTTGAACGTTCATTAATCTTTCTGATCAATAGGACAATAATTTTGTTAAACGAGTGATACTGTTGAGTGAGTAACTTACGAGCTCGATCAATCTACGCGAATGCATTGTTATTGCGACGATTTAATTTCGATTATGGTATCGATTGCTCGCTTAATGCGCTTCAGGTCCAGGTTGGATACGACTTGTTCCTTGTACGCGAGATTGATTAATCGATGCACACATGTACGTTCGATTGGATTGTCGATTCGTCTGAATTATTACGAAACACAGCCCGCAGCTTGGACTAAATGCACATAATTTTAGTTTAACGAGACCGGCGCAATTAATTAGCAATTCTGTAAAATAAATTCGCTACTCTCAGAAATGACTTTTGTAAGAGACATATTGTATTTATAACAAAGTTCACCATCGATTAATTAAAGGCCATTAACAAGTGATCAGATTAATCAGATTAAATTAGACGTATTGCTTATTATTCATTGCATATCATTATTATAAACTTTATAATTAAACGTGGTGCATAATTTTAGCACTTAATCCCTCTCTGCTGAAGCTAATATTTAAACAGTTTATTAAAAACATTCTTAAAAATCTTTTAAATAACTCGCCCTGCACCTTTTCACTTAAAAACGAGATCACATTTAGCAAATGCCGCACTAAATAAATACGTAATTAAGGAGACGCGATTTATGTTCCTTACCAAATTAAAAATTTAAGTATAATTATAGAAATAAACTCAGGAACAGAAGTTGTATACAAGAAAGATACATCAAATCCACTACGAATCACCGGGCAAGCTAACTACCGGAAGGTTTCACTGGAAATCAATGTCATCACTGTTGAATTTCCTCATCGCACTATTCGTGCAATTATCAATGGATCCTCGAAGGTAGGAACGACACGTTCCGGCGGAAAGTTTTCGACGTGGCGAACGGTCAAGCCAGCGGTCTAATCGGATGGAAAACGAGCACTTCCGGCCACGAACTCGACCCGATCGTTCCGGTCGAGATGAACACGGATGACTGTCCTACCACGCTAGATACCAAGAGACCCATCGCCGAGGGATAAAGAGAAGAGAAGAGAAGAGAAGAGAAGAGAAGAGGGGGCAAGTGTTTCTTGGCGTCTGGTCCCGTATCATCTCCCAGACTATATTTTTCGTACCATCGAACAAGTAACGTGGCGTGTAAACCAATCTACCAGGAAGTAACTTCTTTGGTGCATGAATTCATAGTTACAGGTACCTTTAAACTCGATAGTGATCGTTTCTGTATATTTTATTATGGGTTGTAAAAATAAAATCTATAAGGATATTTAAAAATACCCTAACACTTAGAAATTAGATGATTAGATTATTTGTAATAAGAGTGCTTAATCTGAAGATATGATGATTAACGATGTACAAGACCCAGGTGCTCATTCAGATTTCACTTAGACGCAAGGAAGTGACTTTTATTCTTAAACAGACAGTTTACGGAAAACTATGCAAATTTACTATTGATTTTGACTTCAATTTACTCGTTTCACTCGGACCGCGTTGGATTTAATTTGCATTTAAATAGGGAATAACAGGACGCGCTTATCTATGTGCGGTGAAAATTTTTTTCCAACCAGACAGCATCGTCCGCGCTCGAAGAAAATACGAACATTAATATGTTATTTAGGCTGTCCTTTGTCTCAAAAAGATTGTTAGACAAGTATTTAAATAGAGTATTAAAACGTATTGGAAATGATTAATAAAGATGCTGGTTTTAGATAGTTTAATTTATAATACATTTTAAGTTAACACCAATTTTTGCTTCATTGTCTATGCAATGTTGACTCGTGTCTCGTTGAATAAATAATTGAAATAAAATCTAGAGGACAATTGAAGTTGTAATGCGAAATTGTAATAGCGAACCAGCAGCTAAACCGATCTTCCAATTTCTTTTCACACCGTTTACTATTCAACCTGGTCCGCTTGCAATTACAGCCGCATCGCTCGAGTTTCTCGGCGTATCGCGTCGCGATCGTGAGCCGCCTCTCAAACTCGCCGCGCGGGTTATTTAATTCCGAAAAGAGGAAAGGAGCCAGGAATAGCAAGACGTCCGGTCCGGCAAATTTTAATCCCCCGACGCGGGACTGAAGGCGGTAGGAGAATACGCTTAATTTTCTGGGTTTATTGGAGCGCGATAAGAAATCGAGTTAACGCCTTTCCGTAAGCGGCTCGCGGGGATGATTCGGAGCCGATTAAATATTTGGGAGAATTTTAGGCGTACGCCTTCTGCTCCACCGTCTTCATCGCGTTTTATATATAGAACCACTGGAACAGCCGGCCGCACTTCAAAACAGACACGCGTTAAGATTAGGATCTAAGATTAGGGAACCAACAGATCTGGGAAATTTTAATGCCCTCTATTTTTATTGCATATACATACAGCATCAAGATGCTCATTTACCATACATTTATAAATTATTTACTGAACCATTTACCATTTAAGCAAAACTTGTCTCTTGTATTTTGGATGACCTGTCTGTTGTAAGCCTTCAGGGTGATAAATTTTTCCTTCCCTTCGCGCTATGCTCAAAGTATTATTAGACAGGGTTGCAGTCGTAGTACAACTTGGCTCGAATATTGGCCACCGAAGCAAACTCCGACATTTTGCCACTTCTTGCAATATTGATTTTTTTTATATAAGTTTCTCATGAATCTTTCATACGACAGTTATTTTGCTATAATTAAAAGTGTCACTTCCCTGAGAGGTCGTGAAACTTTGAGAATGAATATCTCGTCTATCACGAGGTTTTCTACGATTTTAACTATCAAAGAATAACAATTTCATTAACGTGTAGCTAAGAGAAGATCACGAATTAATTAATTATCACGTCTAATGCATATCCTAAAGGAAACTGTATGCATGTTAGCTGCAATTACTTGAAATAGCTCTGTAACATTCCTAGGCTTAGTGATATCTGTGTGCGTGTCCCAAAGGATGTTAATAAACGTTATAACGTGTCGAACCGCGGATGTTCGCCCGGACGCGCAAACGTGCGACATAATTCGCAAGTAAACGAAGCTGCGGCTTTTAATGGATTCCCATTGTTCTGGCCACGTTCGAACGCAAACAATGCTCCCAGCCATTTTCAGTCCCGATCGCGTTACTCGAATAGAGTTGGGCCAAAATTCGACCTCGATATTCGCTCTATACGCTTTCACCCTACGCTGCACACGTAGATACACTCCCATTCATAAGTCACCGGACAGTTAACAAAGAACTTAGCGAAATGTCAAAACACTTCTAAACAACATTGAACTTCTAATACAAATAATTATATTTTATTTATTTTGTTAGGACGAATGTTTTCTCGTATCTGGACAAGTTAAATTAATTTATTAAAAATCAATACAATTAATATAATAAATTATTTCAATTTATTATAATTATAACAAGATATAACAAGAAGATGACGTTGTTCATTAGTCAATTGCTTCGATTTGGTATCTCTTCTTCGTAAATTCACATTATTTGGGTTAAAATTTCCCATTTTGAAATTACAGCGGTGACTATTTTATTTTTCATAAAAAGACGAATTATTGGTCTTCCAATACCAACTTAACTCAAAAGCAAATATGTTAGGATATTTAAATATTAATGTAAACCATACCAATAGAATGAGTATTGCCAACTGCTTTTGAAACTCTAAATAATCTACGATTTTTTTACGAATAATAAAATACTTTTGGACAGAGGTAGTACCAAGTATTCATTTTTTAGAAAATTTTGTGCCATAAATCATAGCCATAAGACAATATTACATGATAAACAATTATTTAATTCTTTTACAAATTCTTAAGGAATGATCATTATATTTTTCGTATTCTCTATTTAATTGACATACTATTATTGATTAATCAAGTACGAATCTATCAACGATTTTGTATATTAATTTATGATCAGGATTGTACATACGTGCTGTATATATTATGTATGTAGTTTGTCGAAATACTGTCCGCTTAAATCTGGCTCGATTCGCACTTCCGCGTCGCGCTATCATCGCGACCGATTCAATTCGTGAATTTTGTTATCGAACGCGGTCCTGGCTAATTCGGCCACGCGACGTGACAAACGGAAACTGCTTCAAAGAGATATCCGGTCCAATACGTGAATACGTTTCGTGAACAGGCTGATCGTGTACTTTTGGCACGAGCCACTCAGTCCCAGCTCTAATTACAGGGTTCATTGGAGTTTTACACTTCACTAAATAAGAGATTTCGTACCTTTGCCAGCCTCTGTTTCTACTCCTACTACTCTTAAACTTTCTGTTAGAACTGAAATTTATTTGTCACGAATATAAAATGCAGACGTGAAATAAAATTTATAATTATTTAATGTATTTGTGTTTATTAAAAATTATTATTGTGGTATATACGTATATAAATCTGCATATTGATTTATGAAACTGTACTGATATGAATAAAAAATAATTTACATTGGCGATGAAATAATAAAGGACGTTGCACGCGAGTTTGGGAATGAAGTTAAATATGTATAAATGCCCATTCGACAAAATTTAAGTAAGTTGATTTCGAAATTTAAATTTAAAGTCCGATGCGAGCTCTAAGAGTTTCTGTAGCTTTTAAATTAAATTTAACTTTAGACTTTCGAGAGAACGTTTTAATTGATGTGAAAATAATTTAGCGTCTGCGGCGACCGGTTGGTAAGAATTCTTTAAATTGTTCTCGGTCCTTTCTGTCCTATCTTTTAAATTCTACAATTGCGCATCCTGCATATTTTCCATTTTCACGTGTATTTTAGTTTCTCTGAATTAAAACGTTTTAATTACTTGTAAACTCGATGTGGTAGAGCTACTTGATTACCATTTGTTGAGGAACACATTACAGTTAATAATATGATAATGAAAGAACATGGGTTAGAACAAATAAAACGAGTAAATGGACCTACGCCTCAGGAGTGCAGGCGTTTCATTACGTTAATAACACATTACAGTGTTCATACATTAATTTCTGACAGAACTATTTCTAGAATGAGTGGGTACTCTTCGTTGAGGCAATGAACAAAGTAATCTTAAAATTCAGAATATAATGGAAGTACAGGCGTACAACAGCTATGAAACTCGTTTACAATTACATTAATTAGATTTCTCCTGGTACTTTTGTTGAAGGAACCCAACGATTTTTTTAAAGAGAATTTACCCATTCTGTTTCATTTTAACTCTCACCTTAAACAATAACAATATAACTGTATATTATAAAATATTTCTTCGTACTGAAGCTGGGCCTCAGTTTTCAAGTAATTACAGCTGCGTTTTATTACAGGTAAATCAGACGTAGGTTGATTTAACACGTTGGCCCAGACCATTGGGAGTACGGCGTAACAAGTCGCTCGCAAAATTTAACAAATTCTGTTTGCCAGAATCGATTGAGCGTTTTGTCAAGGAAGGAGGGGGGGAAAAATAAAATCGGCACACGGCGTTTAAATTCGTTGTCGCTCGGGTGTCATCGATTAATTCGTTTATAAATCGGCGTAACGTCTGTCTCCGTGGATGCGTACACAGTGCAAATGAATCTGGATTTAATTGCAAAGTGGAGTCGAGCAAATTTTCACGATTAAAAGCGATTAAAAGTGTGCTTCTCTCCTCCCCCCTTGGAAACATGTAATCGCGACACGTATCTGGTATCAATTTGTTTTTCTCTTTCAATTTACGCTTGGCCCTCGTTGGCTATTATTAGCCAGCCATCGAAACGGGCTAATTAATTGTTTAAACAATTTGTCGCCCCGCCTTTGTGTCCTGTTTTACGTTTTCTGCTGTGGACAGTAAATTAAATCGCGCTTTAACATGAAGGCATTTCTCATTAAGAGAGAATTTAATGTTTAACGGTCTGAAAATAATTGCGATCTCGTTTCGTCGTTAGCAAAAGTAAAACTGTGATTTATTAAACGATCACGTGGTTTTTCATAATTAGTGATTTAGAGTAAAAGGGGAAACGTATGGAAGATGTTATTTTTTAATAAACAGGCGCGTGTATTAAAAGCCTTACTTGATAACGTTCATGGTGCACGCACCAGCCATCTGTTCTCTGTTCTCTTAAGATTTTTCCCTGGACAAATAGTTTACTTCCTGAGCATGATATCTGATTTTGATAATCTATAAATAACACTTGTTCAAACTGTGTTTCTCAAAGATAAGTACATTTAAAATAATAGCACTTGGCTATTACTATTATGAGCGAAGATTGTGTTACATTTCACGCTCAACCGCTCACGTCTGTGAAAGATGAAATTCAAGCGAAAAATCTCAGTTTCACTGGCTGATGAAATGTAACGATCGCGTAGCGGAGAGAAATATTTCGCGAATACTCCGGAAACGGTGAAAAAGAAAAGAGGAGACGTCCGGGTTCGGTCCAGAATTTAGTTACACGCTTCATTAAGCCCGCGACATATTCTAATATTCACAGCCGCTCTTGCCGATCCTACTTTTTTCTCTAGCGGCGAATTTCTAGAACGTGAAATTAATCTGATTATCATAAAAATCGTGTAGTCGCAGTTATTAGAACACGCCGGATTTTAGCGCTCAATGAAATTAATGAGTTCATTACAAGCTGCCGGTACCGGAAACGTTGCACTTATTTTTACATGAAAATTTTTGTACTACCCTTGGTTTAGCTAGAGAAAATTATAATTTAATAGGAAACAGCGCAACGATTCTGTGGTGGTTCTATTCTTATCTACGGAAACTTCTTGGCGTCAATTAATGTTAGACGAAAATTGGATTTGACAGAAGAGATTTAATTATTTTCTCTTTACTTTAATAAGTAAAAACTATTTCAGGAGATGGTAATGCGATTAATATGCAATGAATCAGTTCATTGATGCACGTTTTACAGAAATATAGTTTTTGTGAATTTTTTTAAAGAATTATGTTTGCTAAATCGCAATTAAAAAATAAGGTGATGAGGTTCAACGATAAAAGATTGATTGAAATCAGCCACTTAGAGTATCGAGTCAAAGGGGTGGCAGAGATTAATCGGTGGCGCGTGTGTAAGTAGGGTTGAACAGTTCAAAGCGGCACTTCCCTTAGCACTTCAGTCTTCTTCTACTGGCCTCTTGCCACTTGCTACTCGTCGCTCTGAAAACACGTTACGTATATGCGTGCTCGAAAAAATGTCGACGACGTCGCGTCGTCGCCGTGTTGGGAACAAAGCAACAGGCGCGGCTATCTTAGCCTTGTTTCAACAAGTTATACGAACGGACGAGATATTCCCTGTCGAGGGGTTACGATTCAGTAGCCATTGTACAGAAACGACCGAGTAGCTATTGTCCGAAGATTGAATAATAGAACAACAGTTGCTGCGTTTGACAAGGCGATTATTATTGACCAGGGACGCATAATAAGCTTCGGCTTGGGCTTATTCTGCATAGTGTGAGGCCACGGACGCAACGCTCAGTGCGTTGAGGATAACTATGTATGTTGTACACTGACGTTCAAAAGTTACAATTTGTTACAAGAACTGAAATAGTGAAGTAATGAAAGCAAGTAGGCAGGTTTGTTATAAAACAAACAAATGTATTAGTATAAAGAAATTTGTCTATATTTAATGAATGGAGGGGGCCCTTTTAATTTCATATGCAAATTACATTTTTATATATATATCGAAAATTAAAACAGTTAAGATATTCCAATTATATTTAGAAATTCTATGGATTTCGTATTTGTGACACGGAGTGTATGTACAAAAGAGAACGAGCTTGGGTTAAATTGTGCGTATATACGATGAATTCGCTCGAATGGAACGTCGGAGTCCACGAAGGTGGTGAATGATAGCAAGAAACAGAGAATAATGGCGGGATCGAATATACCTCGGTCGTTAGTTCCCAGGCTCAGTTGTCGAATGTATGGACAGCCAATGGGGCGGAACAAAAATATCGGAACTGTATGAAATCTTCTAATAATGAAAAATTGTTCCCAGAGTCGGATTGACAGGACAGTTTTTTCAAACATTGATGATTTACTGAATAATCATATTTCATATTCATTTCTTAGTATTATGTAAAACATGGAGTTTGAATACGTACTTGAAATATCGTTGCCAATTCTCAATATAAAAAAATTTACAAACCCAATCTCTTTTGGATTTTTTCATTACAACAAGATTAAAATAAAATACGTAAATTGTTTACGACACGAGATTGAATCTCCTTTACAAAAATTCATTTAAGACATTTCATCACTAATTTTTGGTCTCGTCCCGTTTCCGCCCTGGCTCGGTGTATAACGCGAAGGGTTTTCATCAACGAGATAGTTCCGGGAGAATACGCCGCAAATGCACTCGGCGGTCTTGCAGTTTTTCATCAGGGAGATAATTAAACGGCGTTTAAAATTAGCGAACGGGTGATCAACGTCGACGGCCAGTTAGTATGCAATTAGGACGGAGGTAATCATAACGTAATTACCACTATGTTATCCTGGTAACGTAGGATTTGCGTTCAGATTCGCGTCCACGGAACACGGGATCCATCTAGATCTAGTGTAACGGACCGAATGGCCAGTAAAAGGTAAATGGCCCGTAACGTTTACCAGGTGTTTCGTTGCCTCCGCGATATCGTCCTTATCTCCTATCTTTTTCTATAGTTTAGGAACAGAACCGAGAGCAGCAGCCTCGGCAAAAATTCTTGGCCAAATAGTACGCCGGCGAGCGGCAAAGTAAAGGATCTCCGCCGTTCGAGAATCGTTACGAGCTTCGCTCGCCTCAAACTATTTTACCCTGCTGCTTCTGCACTTTGTTTCCGCAACGAGAATTATCGTCGAGGGGCTGCTCGTTCCCCCGGCCAGCTCGCTGGCTGGATGGAAAGCGATGGTGGAAAGATCCGGATACGAGCATTGTTGCCGATTGATAATTAACGGGGTAGCTCTCCTTCGGAAAAATTTACAATTAAAGTCTTTACAACGGCCAAGTGAAACGAGATCTCTGATTAAAGAGAACGTTCCTTTATTCCTTTCCTCGTCAGAATAAAAATCGATGCTAATAGAAAACGATGTTCACGTGCATAATTGATTCCCGCTGGACGAAGTCTCTTCGTACGTTATATTTCATTGTTAAAATTATATACGTGTGAGATCCATCTTGTGTTCTCGTTATTACAGAGTTCGAATGAGAATTCATGTAAAATACGACGACGCAAATAATATCATGCAAGCATCGGCACGTCGGATATTATTAATCGGCGTTGTAGGAACTTATCAGCGAGCCTTAACGCGTTAAACGCTTTTTGTATGATTGCGCGCGATAAACGTGTCGCGAAAAATAAAGGGCGCAATATCCGGCTGTCTCGATCCCGATTATATTAAAAAAAAAAAGGAAGGAACGACAGGTAACAAATTACTATAATCCTCCGACGCTCCCGATTTCATTCTTATCGTTATTTACGCTCGAATTTCACGTGCAGAAATTACAATTTCGTTATTCCGGCAGAGCAATTTCAGCGAGAAAAGATATTAATTTGCCGCGCGATTGCACCCTCTCCCTTTTTCTCGTCCGCCTCTCCATCCCCCCACCCTCTCGGCAAGCACAGTTGTTCCGCGTTTTCCTGGCATTAGCGATTTCTCCTCGGCGCCTCGCGTGCCATCGCTTTTCCATAAATGTAAGCCTTCTATTTTCGGGAAGTCCGGGATGCTTCAATGCTCTCGCCAACCGAAAACTGCCGGACCTCGGGAATCGTTCGAACGGGTTTTGTCTCTCAGAATGAAGCGCCGATATTTCAACGATAAACTCGAACCGCTAATTAAGCAGTTTCCTAATTAGCGGACGCTCTATAAAAATCGTTCTGAATCAGGCAAGAAAAGTATAATTATTCACTAAAGAGGTTACCTGACATTTTCTATTATCAAACAGGAAAGATAGCTCGTAAACTGTCTAAAATCGCATTTAAAACTTAATTGAAATCAGATATTGAATGAAGCAGTTACTTTTAACTACGATTCAATTCGATCTATACCTCGAGTCTTCTCATTGGCTATTAA